>NW_006921726.1:5852057-5853035 GCF_000298275.1 Orycteropus afer afer
ACAATTTACCACAATGCAACAGATCCCCTCCCACTTCCTCCTGATAGTTACCTCTTCCCTGTGTCCATCCGTCCATGCACTCCTGCCGCCTGAGCTGTCTGCCTGTGCATAAGCAGCCCTTCCTTCTCCCATGATGGTTCTCTCCAAGGAGTATATCTACCTGAAGTAAATGTTAAACTCATATGCTTGTCTTTTGCTTGGCTGGAAGCCACAAATGTAGGTTCAATTCCAGACCTGAAGGGCAGTTAGGGGCCACAGTCTCAGTGGTTCCATCAGGCTCTATCGGACCAGCAAACCTGGTCCCCCCCCCCTTTCTTTTCTTTTCTCCAAATGATTTTGAGTTTTGTTCCACATTGTTCTCCCTCTGTATCCAGGAACTCCTACATAGATCCCCTTCCAAGTGGTTGACAGTTGTGGCTGGGCACCATCTAGTTTTTCTGGTCTCATAGTCATATAGGCTGCAGATCTGATGCTGTACCAGTCACTAGGACTAATTGTCTCCATGAATTTTTGGCTTTCTTCATTCTTTTTTGCTCTGGATGAGGAGAGACCCATCGTTGCATCTAGATGGCAGCTTGCAAGCTTTTAAGATCCCAGTCGCTACTCACCAAAGTAGAGGGTGTAACAATGTTTTGTGTAGCATGTTATGCTGATTGAGCTTGATGTCCCCTGTGATTATGGTCCCAAGCCCACAGGTTCAACTGCTCAGTCCCTCTGGGTAGCTGGCTGTGACCAGGCAGTGACTACAACCTTGCCCTTTGTCAGCTCCACTATACACCTGGGAATTCAGATCATACACATAAACTTATAGGACCATTGTCTGCCAACCTATACATGTTCTTGGATACACTTACCACGTCCTAGACATACTTACTAGTTCAGCCTGTCCACCCATCTATCCACCCATATACCCATGTTTGCCTTCACTGACAACGCAGTACTGTATGTGCAAAAGGGTTCATATGTGTTGTCTGTACC
>NW_006921726.1:5858062-5858851 GCF_000298275.1 Orycteropus afer afer
TGCAACTCTCTTAACTTCCTCACCATTTAGAAGTTCTATAACTACACAGTATTTTCCCTCTTTTTGTTTGTAGTTGTCCTCACTTGCCAATTGATGTCTTTGGCTCCCTGTTTACAATCTTGTAAGATCATTTTACTTTGGATATGTCCATAGCTGTGCTTTCTGGGTTATATCAACTTGTGTATTAATGGTCGGTTGCTATTTGCTATTTTTGGTTCTCTGTTCAAAGGACTCCCTTTAGCATCTCTTGTAAGATTGGTCTGCTTTTAACAAATCTCCTAATTTCACCATCATATTTCAGGGACAATTTTTCCGGGTATATAATTCTTGGTTGAAAATTTTTCTCTTTAGGGTTTTATATATACCATCCCATTGCCTTCTTGCTTGCCTGGTTTCTGCTGAAAAATCAGAGCTTATTCTTATTGGCTGTCCTTTGTAAGGAACTTTTTGTTTTTCCCATGCTGCTTTCAGGATTCTGTCTTTGTCTTTGGTTTTGATGAGTTTGATGATGTGTCTTGGTGATTTTCTTTTGGTGACTATCCTGTTTGGGGTTCATTGGACTTCTTAAATGGATACATTCTCATCTTTCATCCTATCAGGGAAGTTCTCCTCCACCAAGTCTTGGACAATTTTCTCAGTGGTTTTATTTCTTTCTTCCTGTCCTGGAATTCCAGTGACATATAGGTAATTCCTTTTGATGGTATCCCCAATGAACCTTAGGCTTTCTTCATTTTTTTTTTTTTTTTTAATTTTCTTTCTGATTGATCCCTTTCTAAAGAAGTATTCAGG
>NW_006921726.1:5859091-5868250 GCF_000298275.1 Orycteropus afer afer
GTATCCTGCTCCCTTGTTTCTACCACTTTATCTTGCTTCTTTGTGTGGACTATGATGGTCTCTTGTCTCCAAGACATTATGGCCTTGCTGTATTTACAGCTCTGTTAACTGTTTTTGAAGAGCAGCCAAGGGTGATTCAGGCTCTTCTTGGTTGTTTTTTATCATTGGCCCATTTGTGGAGAAGGAGGTGGTGGCTCTTGCTCAGTAAGTGAAGTTGCAGGAGGTGTGAGTGCAGTTCTGTCTTATGGGGACTTTTGCTTTCTCCCTGTCAGTTAGACAAAAATTACAATTGAATAACCATCAAAAAACTAAAAGCACATGGACAAAAAATATGCGCCATGTAATCACCCAGAAAAAGTAACCATAAAAAGAAGAAGAAAGGAAAAAAGAAGAAGAAAAATACAAGAAAACCTGAAATATCTGTAGATAGCACAAAAAGAGAAAAAAGGTAGAGAAGAATAATGATGAAGAAAAAGGGAGAAAAATGCATAAAGAAAACAAGGAATGGGGTTAACCACGAGAAAAAAGGAAAGAGAAAAAAAAAATTTGCAACCTGGAACAGGGAAAAGAAAGAAAGCTGAAAATTAGGACCTGGGAGGGGAAGAATAAAGAATAATAGTAAAAAGGAAAAGAATATTAATATAATAGTAGTTTTAAAACAGACAAAACAAGCAAACTAAAATCCAGAAAAAAAGAAAGAGAAAAAAAAAAGAAAAAAATCAGGGGAGAGCAGGGCACCCAGGCTCAGTCTGAGCACACAGACTGAGATGAAGTTCCTGCAGGCCCAGAAGGTGGATAGGAGTGGGGGATGGCCACACCTCCATTCACCAAGTGGGTGTGGGTTATAAGAGTAATAAGGGGAATGTTGCACCTTTTCAGTCATCCAGGTCCGTAGTATCCTTGGGGTTACTGGCAAGCAGAACTGGTTCTTAAGCCCCTAGGATCTGGGAGAGAGCTGGCTCTTTAAATATCCAAAATGATCAAGCCACTTGTAAACATTCAAAATGGCTGCACCCTCCAGACAGGCAAAAGTCCACAGCTCAGCCTACCTTCCTCTTTGCTGCTGCTTCACCTTTTATTCTCCAGCCACCAGAGCAGTCCTCCGTGTAGTCCCTGGCTAGCAAGGCTGATTTTTAGGTTAATTCTTAGATCCTACCACCACTCAGTACTCTCCAAGCCGTCTGTGCTATCAGGATCACTCAAGATCACTGCCAGATCGCAGATCCATATGCCTCCTTTTTTGGTATTTTCATGCAAATTCTTCTGCTAGTTGGGGTTTAGTCCACTTCCATATCCTTCCCTTCAGGGCTCAGGGGTCCAGTATTACCTTCTGTCTGTGTTAATTGAATCCCCTTTTCTTTGTTGAAGAAGGTCTGTGCAGTCTTTATGCCTATTCCACCATCTTACCAGAACTGGGCAGGCCAATATCTTTCATAAATATAGATGCAAAATTACTCAAAAAAATGCTGACATACAGAATACAACAAATATTAAAAGAGTCACATACCATGACAAAGGCAGATTTATTCCAAAAATGCAAGAATGGTTCAATATTAGAAAATCAAACAACATAATAGAATAATGTTAATAGAACAAAAGAAAAGACCAACATGATCATCTCTGTGGATGCAGAAAAAGTATTTGAGAAAATTCAACACCTTATCTTGGTGAAAATCCTCAAGATGTTGGAAGAGAAGGGAAGTTCCTCATTATTATTAAAGACATATATGAAAAACCAACAAGCAACATCATACTTAATGGAGAAAGATTGAGAGCTTTCCCCTTGAAATCAGGAACAAGTCAAGGGCTTCTGCTCTCACCACTTTCTTCAATATTGTATTAAAAGTCCTAGCCAGCAAAATGAGGCAATAAAAAGAAATAAAAGGTATCAAGATCAGAAAAAAGAAAGTAAAATTTTCTCATTCATGGATGCATGATCCTATATGTAGAGAAGTCCAAATAATCCACAAGGATGCTTCTACAGTTAATAAAGGAAGCTAACAAAATTGCAAGGTCCAAGGTCAACAATCAAAAATCTGTTGGGCCCTGAATAGCTAAAGCAATGTTGAAAAAAAAGAACAAAGTAGGAGGACTCACACTTCCTGATTTTAAAACTTATTATACAGCTACAGTAATTAAACCAGCCTGGTATTTGTAGAACAACAGGTACATCGATCAATGGAATGGAATTGAGAGTCCAGAAATAAACCCACACATCTATGGTCAACTGTTTTTTTACAAAATGCTAAGTCTATTTTATGGAGAAAGAAAATAATTGGTATTGGGGAAATTAGATTTCCCCATGCAGAAAAATGAAATAGTGTCCATGCCTTACACCATACACAAAAACAAATTCAAAATAGATTAAGGATCTAGTTATGCAAACTAAAACCACAAATTCTTAGAAGAATATGCAGGGCAACACTGCTAGGCCTAGCTTTTAACAATTGATTAGTTACTATAATAACAAAAGCACAAACAGCAAAAGACAAAATAAATGAAAGCAAACTTATAAAAATTAAAAACTTTTCTTAAACAAAAGAATTTACACACACACACAAAAAAAAAAAAAACTGAAAAGGCAAGCTACTGATGGGAGGAATATCTCCAGAAATCACATATACAATAAAAATCTAATAATCAAAGTATATTGAAAAGAAAAAATCAACATTAATAACAAAAAGACAGATATCTCAATCAGAAAACAGGTAAATGAATTGAATAGACATTTCCCTAAACAGGATATTCAGATAGCCAACAAACACATAAAAACATGGTCAACATTATTAGCCATCAGAGAGGTGCAAATTAATGGCAATGAGATATCATTTTACTCCCACTAGGATACACACATACACACACACACACACGATAAAAAATGTTGGCAAGGATGTGGAGAAACTGGAATCTTTGTCCATTGCTGGTGGTAATGCAAAATTATAGCTTTGTGGAAATAGTGTGCAAAACCCACTGTTATCGAGTCGATTGTGACTCACAGCAACCCTAAGGTGGTAAATCTTTATGGAAGTAGATTGCTTCATCTTCCTTCCATGGAGCAGCTAGTGCGTTGGAACTGCCAACCTCCTGCTTAGCTGTCAAATGCCTTAGGCACTGCACCACCAGAGCTCCTTAAAGAGAGTACAGTTCCTCTAAAGCTTAAAGATGGAACTACCTTATGACCCAGTAATTCCACTGCTAAAAATATTCTGAAAAACTTGAAAGCAGTGACTCGAACAGATATATACACAACATTTACTATAGCATTAACCACAATCACCAAAATATAAAAACAACCTAAATACCTATCAACAGATGAATGCATTAATAAAATATGGAACACACATACAATAGACAACTACTCAGCCAGAAAAAGAAATGAAGTCTTGATTCATGCTACCACATGGGTGGAGCTTAAAGACATTATGCTGAGTAAAATGAATCACAATAGGAGAAATGTTATATCAACTCGATTATTTTAAAAAAAATTCAAGAACAGACAAATGTATAGAGACCAAAGTTAATTAGTGATTACCAGGAGCAAAGGGAGGGGAGAAGAGGAGGTTTCTGTTCAAAGAACACTGAGTTTTGGTTTATGGTAATGGAAAAATCACAATGCTTAAGGGTAGAATTGCACAGTCAACTAATGTGATTCTTGTCAAGAAGTTGTACACATCTAAAAAGCTGAACAGACAAAAGTTAGGTGATAGATATATTTATACATCACAACAACAAAAGAGCAGATTGCTTATGCACAACTAAACACCTCATGGGTTTGGGTTTCTTAGTTTAGAGGCTTATGATTGTTCATAACAAATCCCAGTTAATTGGTCTAATAACATATTTAGTGCTTCTGTTCTACCTCTGAGTTTGGTACATACTTCCTGAGTTATTAAAAGCTTGCAAACAGTCATCCAAAATACAATTGGTCTGTATTCAATCTGGAACAACAGAAGAAGAAGGAGAATCAGGAATAGAAGGAAGAAATGGAATGTGTGGCTAATTGCCTCCATAAACAACTGTCTCTTTTGCCATGAGAACAGAAGAACTGGATGGTGCCTGGCTACAAAGACTGGACATTTTGATCAAACATTCTATAGAAGAATCTTGACAAAAAGGATAAAATGCAAAAAAAGAATTTAAAATTGTAATGCAATTCGGATTTTACAGTTAATGCTTACAAGCACAATGCTGACTGAAGGAGCAGATAGAAAATAACATAACTTCAATCATATAAAGTTCAAAAACTGCCAAAAACCTTAGCATTTAGGGATGCATATTCAGGGAGACCACCACTCATCTGTCAGTTTGTTGTACTGTGCTGGCTTGAGTGTTCTGTGAGGCTGAAGGCTATGCCATCAGTATTTCAAATACCAGCAGGGTCACCCATGGTGAACAGATTTCAGAAGAGCTTCCAGATTAAGATGGACTCAGAAGAAGGAAGGGTCCATCCACTTCTCAAAGAATTGGCCAGTGAAAACCTTATGAACAGCAGTGAAACACTGTCTGACATACGACTGGAAAATGTTATGAATAGTCCTGAAACATTGTTCAATACAGTGCTGGTATGTGAGCCCCTCAGGTCAGAAGGCACTCAAAATATGACTGAGGAAGAGCTGCCTTCTCAAAATAGAGTTGACCTTAAAGATGCAAAAGGAGTAAAGCCTTGATGAGCTCCATTTACTGACATGGCATGAATCAAAATAGGAAGAAACAACTGTAATCCATTAATAATTGGAACATGGAATGTACAATGTATAAATCTAGGAAAATTGGAGGTTGTCAAAAATGAACTGGAACACATAAAGATTGACATCCTAGCATTAATGAAGTGAAATAGACTTGTATCAGCCATTTAGAATCAGACAACCATATGATCTACTATGTCAGGAATGACAAACTGAAGAGGAATGGTGTGGCATTCATCATCACAAAATTTACCTCAAGATCTATCCTAAAATGCAGTGCTGCCAATGAAAAGACAATACCCATATGCCTACAAGGAAGACTAGTTAATACCACTATTATTAAAATTTATGTACCAACCACTAAAGCCAAACAGGAGGCAATTGAAGATTTTTACCAACTTCTGCAGTCTGAAATTGACCAAACATGCAATCAAGATGTGTTGATTATTACTTGTGATTGGAATGCAAAAGTTGCAAACAAAGAAGAATTAGCAGTAATAGGAATATGTGGCCTTGGTGATAGAAATGACACCAGAGATCACATGATAGAATTTTGCAATATCAACAACTTATCCATTGCAAACACCTTTTTTCAATAACATTGTGGCTATACACATGGACTTATCCAGATAGAATACACAGGGATCAGATCAACTATATCTAGGAACTGACTGTGGAAAAGATCATCACTTGCTCATATGCAAGTTCAAGTTGAAATTGAAGACAATTAAAACAAGTCCACAAGAGCCAAAATATGACCTTGATTATAACCCTCCTGAATTTAGAGACCATCTAAAGAATATATTTGATGGATTGAACACCAATGACCAAAAACCAGAGAAACTGTGGGATGACATAAAGAACATCATCCATGAAGAAAGCAGGAGGTCATTAAAAAGACAACAGAGGAAGAAAAGACCAAAATGCATGTCAGAAGAGACTCTGAAACTTGCCCTTGAGCACAGAATAGCTAAAACAAATGGAAGAAAAGAGCAGAACAGAAAATTCCAAAGAGCAGCTCGAGCAACAAACCCAATTACTACAGTGAAATGTGCAAAGACGTGGAGTTAGAAAACCAAAAGGGAAGAATATGCTCTGCATTTCTCAAGCTGAAAGAACCAATGAAAAATCGGAGCCCCAAGTTACAATATTGAAAGATTCTATGGGCAAAATATTGACTGATGCAGGAAACATCAAAAGAACATGGAAGGAATACACAGAGTCACTGTATCAAAAACAATGGGCTGATATTCATCCATTGTAGGAGGTGGCATATGATCAAGAACCAATGGTATTGAAGGAAGAAGTTGAAGCTGAACTGAAGGAAGTGGCTAAAAAAAAAAAAAAAAAAGGCTCCAGGAATTGACAGGATACTCACTGAGATGTTTCAACAAATGGATGCTGTGCTGGAGGCACTCACTTAGCTATGCCAGGAAATTTGGAAGACAGCTACCTGAACAACTGACTGGAAGAGATCCATATTTCTACCCTTTCCAAAGAAAGGTGATCCCACAGAATGTGGGAATTATATAACAGTATCATTAATATCACATACAAGTAAAATCTTACTGAACATAATTCAAAAATGGTTGCAGCAGTATATTGAGAGAACTTCCAGAAACGCAAGCTGGATTCAGAAGAGGATGTGGAATGAGAGATATCATTGCAGATGTCAGATGGATCTTGGCTCAAAGCAAAGAATACCAGAAAGATGTTTACTTGTGTTTTATCAGCTATGCAAAAGCATTCAATTGTGTGGATCATAACAAATGGTGGATAACATTGAGAAGAATGGGAATTCCAGAACACTTGATTGTACGCATGAGGAACCTTTACATAGACCAGAAGTCTGGTGTTTGAACAGAGCAAGGGGACACTGCATGGTTTAAAATCAAAAAGGGAGTGTGTCAGAGTGATATCCTTTCATCATAGTTATTCAATCTCTGTACTGAGCAAATAATCTGAGAAGCTGGACTATGTGAAGAACGTAGCATCAGGATTGGAGGAAGAATCAGCTATATGCTGAGGACACAACTTTGCTTGCTGAAGGTGAGGATGGCTTGAAACACTTACTGATGAAGATTGAAGACTACAGTCTGCAGTATGGATTACACCTCAATATAAAGAAAACAAAAATCCTTACAACTGGACCAATAAGTAGCATCACAATAAACAGAGAACAGACTGAGGTTGCCAAAGACTTCATATGACTTGGTTCTACAATCAACACCAATGGAAGCACCCGTCAAGATATCAGATGATGTACAGCACTGGGCAAATCGGTGCAAAAGACCTCTTTCAAGTGCTGAAGAGCAAAGATGTCTTCTTGAGGACTAAGGTGCCTGATACAAGCCATGGTATTTTCAATCACCTCATATGCATATGAGAGCTGGACAATGAAAAAGCAACACTGAAGAAGAGTTGATTGCATTGAATGTATTGCTTTAGGTACTATTGACATTTTCACAATGTTCAATATTCCTATTCGTGAGCATGATATGTTCTTCCATTTGTGTAGATCTCTTATAGTTTCTTGAAGTAGTGTTTTGAAATTGTCTTTGTATAGGTCTTTTGTGTCCCTGGTAAGATTTATTCCCAAGTATTTTATTTTTTTGATAGCTATTGTAAATAATATTGATTTCCTTATTTCCTTTTCAGAGACCTCTTTGCTGATTTTTATATACTGATCTTGTATTATACCACTAAGCTAAATGTTTCAATAAGTTCCAGTAGTTTCTTGCTGAATCTCTTGGGTTTTCCATGTACAGGATCATATATCTGCAAATAGGGATAGTTCTATTTCTTCCTTACCAATTTGATTTCCTTTTCTTGCCTTATTTCCCTGGCTAGGACTTCCAATACTATGTTGAATAGAAGTGTTGATGGGGGCATCTTTGTCTTCTTCCTGTTCGCAAGGGGAATGGTTTCAGTCTCTCTCCATTGAGAATAATGTTGGCCGTTGTTTTTGCAATATATGCCCTTCATTATGTTGAGGAATTTACCTTCTATTCCTTTTTTCTGTGAGTTTTTTTTTTTTTTTTTTTTAAATCAGGAATCGGTATTGGATTTTATCAAATACCCTTTCTGCACTGATTGATATGATCATGTGATTCTTTTCCTTTATTTTACTTATGTGATGGATTACATTGATTGTTTTTCTAATGCTGAATCATCCTTGCACACTTAGTATGAATCCTACTTGGTCATTATGTATTATTTTTTTGATATGTTATTGGAGTCTTTGGTGAGGATTTTTTTTTTTTTTAGGTGTGAACAAGCAAACTTTATTCTACAAGCAAGGGGGACTCCATGCAGGTAAATACATTTTTTTCTTTTCAAACTTTTAAAACATGTGCATTATAGAAAACTGAAAAGCAAAGGACAAGAAGCAAACCACACAAAAGGCATCCAAAATAATCTTGATGATTATAGTCTTCTATATCCTATGTATGTATTTAAACAAGTGAGCATACATTTTTAGGCTGTTAAGGTCACACAGTATGGATTCATGCTTTTTCACACATCATGAATATTTGCCAATTCAAAGTCCCAAAGCCATGAGTATGCATGGACTAACCAGAATACACTACACTGACTTGATAAGGAAGAAAAAAAAAAAATCTTACCTTTCTTGGGGACAAAAAAGTAATAGGACTCTAGATATAAAGATACCAGGAGTTACAATTATAATACTGCATTCCCTTAATGCTCAATTTAAAATGAAACATAAAGCGAGAGTAAAGTATAATGCTTCTAAGGTAATTCATTATCAGATCTCTAACTATTAAAATATTAGCAAGGTGTTTCCATTGAATTTAACAATGTATTCATATACGGACTTGATAAGGAAGAAAAAAAAAATCCTGCCTTTCTTGGGGACAAAAATTTCATAAAGGACAAAACAGTAACAAGACTGTAGATAAAGATACCAGGAGTTACAATTATAATACTGCATTCCCTTAATGCTCAATTTAAAATGAAACATAAAGCAAGAATAAAGTATAATGCTTCTAATGCAATTCATTATCAGACCTCTAACTATTAAAATATTAGCAAAGTGTTTCCATTGAATTTAACAATGTATTCCTATAGTACAGCCAGGAGATGCACACATACATCCATGGTTATCAAAATGTAAATATGGACACATGTACATACATCCCTCCCCTTGCACTTCCTACTGCCCCTTTGCAGCCAACCCAATCAATCTAGATGTATACTGTTTAGAGGTGGTGTACCAATTCCATGTCCAAGATGCTTTTCTATTAATTATAACAAAAAGATATTTACAAATTGGTTAACTCATTAGTACTACTTTTTATCATACATTGTTACCTCAAAATATCTAAAAAGATATCTAAAAAGCCTGTTGTTGTTGTTGTTATTTGCCGTCAAGTCGGCCCTGACTCATAGCGACCCCTCCTTGGGTTTCCGAGGCAGTATCACTATGGAAGTAGGATTGCCCAACCTTCCT
>NW_006921726.1:5869085-5870502 GCF_000298275.1 Orycteropus afer afer
CATTTTTCAAAAGTCTTTCCAATGAATTTCAACACAAAATGTATTAGTTTACTAACTCTACTTTTGTCATACACTGGCAACCTCTTTAACATCTAGGAAGACTAAATGTTTTAAAATTAGGACTTGTCCTTTATATACACTATATACAGCAAAATAAAACGAAACACACAGAACATATGGGACAATGGTTAATCTTACCTCGCTATAAGGATACAGAGCTCTTTGTACTTTCTTCTCCCTCCTCTGTGAACCAACACAATGTGTACTGCTCAGAGAGGTGGTCTGACCATTCCATTTCCAAAAGACAATATTTCCTATGAATTTTAACAAAAAGATATCTACAAAATATATTATTTACTATCTCTACTTTTAACATACTTTGTGCACTTCTAAACATCTAGAAAGACTAGATGTTTCAAAAAGGACTTAAGTTTGTCCACTATATACACAGTAGTGTCGAATAAACTACACACATGCAACAATGGTTATATCTGAAAGTGTCTTCTAAATAGGAACATTCTGGTCTAGAATCATTCATTCATTCTTCCAATTGCTCTCCACTACAACCCAGTGGATGAGTATAGGCACATGTGTCAATTAAATGTGGTTCTACTATTTCATTACCAAAAGTCATTTTTTTAAAGACAGCCTTTCTATGAATTTTAACACAAAGTATACAAAATGTGTTAGTTTACTAACTACTTTTGTCATACATTGGCAACCTCTTTAATAGCTAGAGACTAGATATTATAAAATTAGCACTCATTTGTCCAATATATACACACAACATATATAGCAAAGTTACATGAAATGCACATACCATATAGGGCAATGGATAATATGAAAATTTCTAGTATATACTAGCAAAACACCTTTAGCAATCTCTAGCCTCTCACCTCCCTTAACCCAATGAACAAGTAATAAACAAGGACAGAGTTCACAGAGGTGTAACAATTCCATTTCCAAAGACAATATTTTCCATCAATTTTAAAAAGTGTATTTACAAAATGTTATCCTATTACCTCTACTTTTAAATAATCAAGCACTTTGAAACATCTAGAAAGACTAGATATTTCAAATAAGAACTTCACTATGTACACAGTATTGTTAAATCAAACTGCACACACCTAACAATGGCTGTAATTTGAGGTATCTTCTCATATGACCACTTTGGTCTTAATTCCCTCTCCTGACTTCTTTCTCCACCACCAATCCAGCAGACAAGTATAGGTATGTGTAATGTTTAGTGGTGGCTGACCAAATTCATATCCAAGTCATTTATAGAAGACAGACATTCTTATGCATTCAACACAAAGTGTACAAAATGTGTTAATTTTACTAACTCTACCCTGCCATACACTAGCAACCTCTTTAACATCTAGAGACTAGATGTTGCAAAATTAGGACTTATTTGTCC
>NW_006921726.1:5870834-5878403 GCF_000298275.1 Orycteropus afer afer
TCCAAGAAGTGGCTGGTGGGTTTGAACCTCCAGCCTTCTGGTTAGCAGTCAAGTGCCTTAGGCACTACGCTACCAGAGCTCCTGATATTTTACTACCTCTACTTTTTTAACATGGGAGCTCTGGTAGCATAGTGGCTAAAGGCATTTGACTGCTAACCAGAAGGCTGGCGATTCAAACCCACAGCCACTCCTCTGGAAGGAAGATTGGGCAATCTACTTCCGTAGTGATACCGCCTCAGAAATCCAAAGAGGGGTCACTATGAGTCGAGTCTGACTCGATGGCAGTGAGTTTGGTTTGGTTTTGGTTTATCACCCAGTAGTTTTTTAGGAGGGTGTTATTCAGTTTCCATGTGTTTGCTCTTTTTCCATTGGTCTTCCTAGTGTTAATTTCTAATTTTATAGCATTGTGACCTAAGAAGATGCTTTGCAGTATTTCAATATTTCTAAATTTATTGAGGCTTGTTTTGTGGCCTAACATATGGTCTATTCTGAAGAATGTTCCATATGTGTTGGGGAAAAAAAAAAATTGTATATTGTGCTGTTGTTGGATGAAGTACTTTGTAGAAGTCTGTAAGTCCAAGTTGGTTGATCATTTTGTTTAGTACTTCTGCATCTTTGTTGAGTTTCTTTCCAGTTGGTCTATCTTTTACTGAATGTGGTGTATTAAAATCTCCTACTATGACTGTGGAGTCATCTAGTTGTCTTTTCAATTCTGCTAAGTCTGATTTGTGTATTTTGGGGCTCTTTCATTGGGTGTGTAGATATTTGTTATGGTTATGCCCCCTTGTTCAATTGACCTTTTAATCATTATATAATGCCCTTCCTTGTCTCTTATGTCATTTTTGTCTTAAAGTCTATTTTATCCAAAATTAATGTTGACACCCTTTTTTCATTGTCATTTGCTTGATGTAATTTTCCAAGCTTTGGTTTTTAGTCTGTTTTTGTCTTTGTGTCTAAGATGAGTCTCTTGTAGACAGCATATTTATGGATCATGTTTTCTTATCCAGTGTGAAACTCTCCATCTTTTGAGTGGTGCATTTAATCCATTTACATTCAGTGTAATTATCAACAAGTATGAATTTATTGATGTCATTTTGTTATGTGCTTTTTCCATGTTGTTGCTGATTTCTTTGCTCCATATCATTTTCTATGCTGAGATCATTTTGCTTATGAATAGGGTTATCATCTTCTTCATTGCTATTATTTTAATATTTGCTAAATATTTTTGGTTGTCCTCTTTTATATTCATGTAAAAGTTTATTATTTTCCTTTGATGTTACCCTGTGATTTATAACTTTCTTCCCAAGTTTAAAACAGTCTGCTCTATCTCACAATTGTCTTGACTTCCTCACCATTTTAGAAGTTCTGAAATTACACTATTTATTCCCTCTTTTTGGTTTGTAGTTGTCCGCATATACCAATTGATGGCTCTGGTCCCTTGTTTGCAGTCTTATAAATACTTTGGATATTTCTATAACTGGGTTGGTTTCTGGGTTATGTCTTTATGCATGTAAATCATTTGTTATTGTATGCTGTTGTTGGTTGTCTGTCTGAAGGAATCCCTTTAACATCTATTGTAAGGTCAGTTTTATTTTAACAAATTCCCTTAATTTCTGGTTATCTGGAAATCTCCTAATATCACCCTCATATTTGAGGGACAATTTTGCTGGGTACATAGTTCTTGGTTGGAATTTTTTTTTTCTTTCAGACTTTTATATATATATATATATATCATCCTATTGCTTTCTTGCCTGCATGGTTTCTGCCAAGAAATCAGAGCTTAGTCTTATTGGTTACCCTTTATAGGTAACTCTTCATTTTCCCCATGCTGCTTTTAGGATTCTTTCTTTGTCTTTGGTTTTGGTGAGTTTGATGATGATATGTCTTGGTGATTTTCTTTTGGGATCTATCTAGTTTGGGGTTCATTGAACTTCTTGAATGGATATATTCTCATCTTTCATCAAATTAGGGAAAATATCTTCCAACAAATCTTCAACTATTTTCTGTGTGGTCTTATCTGTCCCTTCCTGCTCTGGAATTCCAATTACACATAGGTTATTCCTCTCGATGGTATTCCACATGAGTCTTAGGCTTTTTTCATTTTGTTTTGGTATTTTGTCTAATTGATCCCTTAACACAGTAGGATCAACATATTTGTTTTCAGTCTCACGAATTGTGTCTTCCACTGATTTGATTCTACTCCTATACCCATTCAATATGTTATCTACTTCTGAAATCTTAGTATTAATCTTCTGGATTTCTACTTGTTGTTTTTGGATCATTTCTAATTTTTCATTTTGTCAATTTGTCCTAGTATGGTTTTCCTAAATTGTTCTAGAGTTTTGTCTGTGTTTTCCTTAACCTTGCCCCTTACATATATCCAAAATGGCTGCACCTGCCACCCAAAAACATTCAAAATGGCTACACTCTCAGGACCACTGCTGACAGTCCACAGGTCTATTTATCTCCTTCCCTGCCATTTTCCTTTCTGGTTGTCAGGCACCAATGCAGTCCTTGCCCATATAGTCCTTGGTGAGCAGAGCTGATTCTCAGGTTGCTAATGGGAAATATTCAAAATGGCTGTCCCCATAGGACAGCTGGCTGTCCACTGTTCATATGTCTTCTCACCAACTGTTTCATTCAGGTTATTCTACTAGTTAGTATTTAATCCACTTCTTTATTCTTCCCTTCAAAGCTCAGGGTTCCAGGATCATCTTCTGTATTGTTTTCAATTGGTTTCTCATTATTTTGTTGCAGAGGGTCTGTGTAGCTCTTCTTATTCTGCCATATTGCCAGAACTCCTGGATCCTAACAAATTATGGATAACATTGAGAAGAATGTTAATTCCAGAGCACTTAATTGTGTTCATGAGGGACCAGTACATAGACCAGGAGGCTGTAATTCAAACAGAACAAGAAGATACTGCATGATTTAAAATCAGGAAGGGAGTGCACTAGGGTTGTATCCTTTCACCTTACTTATTCAATCTGTATGCTGAGCAAATAACCCAAGAAGCTGGACTATATGAAGAAGAACCTGGCATCAGGATTGGAAGAAGAATCATTGACAACCTGTGATATGCAGATGACACAACACTGCTTGCTGAAAGTGAAAATGACTTAAAAGTGAAGATGATGAAGATAAAAGACTAGTCTTCAGTGTGGATTACACCTCAACATAAAGAAAACCAAAGTCCTCACAACTGAACCAATAAGCAGCATCATGATAAATGGAGAAAAGATTGAATTGTCAAAGATTTCATATCACTTGGTTCCACAATCAACACCAATGGAAGCAGCAGTCACAAAAAAAGACATTATACTGCATTAGGCAAATCTGCTGCAGAAGGCCTCTTTAAAGTGCTGAAGAGCAAAGATGTCTCTTTAAAGAGTAAGGTGTACCTAACTCAAGCCATGGTATTTTCAATGGCCTCAAATGCATATGAGAGCTGGACAATGAATAAGGAAGACCGAAGAAGAGTTGATGCTTTTGAGTTGTGGTGTTGGTGCAGAATACTGAAAGTACTATGGACTGCCAAAAGGACTAACAAATCTGTCCTAGAAGAAATGCAGCCAGAATGCTCCTTGGAAGTGAGAATGGCCAGACTTCGTCACACCTACTTTGGTCACATTATCAGAAGGTACCATTCCCTGGAGAAGGATATCATGCTCAGTAAATTGGAGGGTCAGTGAAAAAGAGGAAGGCCCTCAATGAGATGGACTGACAGAGTGGCTGCAACGATGGGCTCAGGCATAGCAAGGACTGTGAGGCTGGCGCAGAACTGGGTAGGGTTTCATTCTTTTGTACTTAGGCTCACTATGAGTCATAGCCAACTTGGCAGCACCTAACAACAGCAACATTCAGTGAGAGGATAATATCCATATGCCTACAAGGAAGACCAGTTAATACGACCGGTATTGTTCAAATTTTTGCACCAACCACTCAAATATGAAGAATTAGAAGATTTTTACCAAACTTCTGCAGTCTGAAATTGACCAAACATGTAATCAAGATGCATTGATAATTACTGGTAATTGGAATGCAAATGTTAGAGATGAAGAAGCAGCTCTGGTAGTTGCAAAATATGCCACTGGTGATAGAAAGGACACTGAGATTGCATGATAAAATTTTACAGAACCAATGACTTATTCATTGCAAATTCCTTTTTTCAACATAAATAGCAACTATACACATCAATCTCAGCAGATGGAATGAATACATAGAAATCAAATCAACTACATCTTTGGAAAGAGACAATAAAGAAGCTGATTATTATTAGTCAGAATAAGGCCAGGGGCCAACTATGAAACAAACCATCAATTGCTCATATGCAAGTTTAAGTTCAAGTAGAAGAAAGTTAAAACAAGTCCACAAAGAGACAAAACATGACCTTAAGTATATCCCATCTGAATTTAGAGATCATCTGAAGAGTAAGTTTGACACATTCAACAACAATGACCAAAGACCAGATGAGTTGTGAGAACACATCAAGGACATCATACATGAAGAAAGCAGAAGGCCATTTAAAAGACAGGAAAGGAAGAGAAGATCAAAATGGATGTCAGGAGAGACTAAGAAATATGCTCTTAAACACAATTTAACCAAAGTGAATGGAAGAAATGATTAAGTAAAAATGTTGAACAGAAGATACAAAAAAGATGCTCAAGAAGACTAAGTAAAGTGTTATAATGAAATGTGCTAAGACAGGGAGTTAGGAAACCAAAAGGGAATTACATTCCCAGAATTTCTCAAGCTGAAAGAAGTAAAGAAAAAATTCAAGCCTCAAGTTGCAGTATTGAACAATTCTATGGAGAAAATATTGAATGAAGCAGGAAGAATCAGAAGAAGATGGAAGGAATATACAGTCACTGTACCAAAAAGAATTGGTTGACATTCAGTCACTTCAAGAGGAAGCATATGATCAAGAACCAATGGTATTAAAAGAAGTACAAGCTGCAATGAAAGAACTGGTGACACTCCCATTAACAACCTGCAATATACAGATGACACAACCTTGCTTGCTCAAAGTGAAGAAGACTTGAAGAACTTACTGATGAAGATCAAAGACTACAGCCTTTGAGGTATGGAACACACTTCAATATAAAGAAAAGAAAAATCTTCATAACTGGACCAGTAACCAACATCATGATAAATGCAGAAAAGATTGAAGTTATCAAGGGTTACATTTTATTTGGATTCACAATCAATGCCCATGGAAGCAGCTGTCAAGAAATCAAATGATGGGTTGCATAGGGTAATCTATTGCAAGAGATCTCTTTAAAGTGCTAAAGAGCAAATATGTCACTTTGCAGACTAAGGTGCACCCAACCCAACCCATAGTATTTTCAATAACCTCATATACATGTGAGAACTGGACAATGAACAAGGAAAATCACAGAAGAATTTATTCATCTGAATTGTGATGTTGATGAAGAATACTGAATGTACTGTACGTAGACTGCTAGAAGACAAACAAATGTGTCTTGAATGAAATACAGTCAGAATGCTCCTTGGAAGCATGAATGGCCAGACTTCATCTCTCATACTTACTTATGTTGTCAGAAGGGACTAGTCCCTGGAGAAGAATATCATGCTTGGTAAAGTAGAGGGTCAGAGAAAAAAGGGAAGCTCCTCAACAAGATGGATTAACAGAGTGGCTGCACGATGGGCTCAGCATGGCAAGAATTGTGAGGATGGTGCAGGACAAGGCAGTGTTTCATTCTGTTGTACAAAGGGTCACTATAAGTTTGAACTGACTTCATGGCACCTAACAATAATGTTCACTGAGGCAAAACACAAGATAGCAGAAAAATGATTATCACAATTGTTAGGATAATGATTACATCTAGAGGGGCGAGAAAGGTTATGATCAGAGAGAGGTCTTCAGGGGGCTTCTGGGCTTCTAATAGTGGTCTATGTCCCCACCTGAGCAGATAGATGGAACAATTGTTAAATTGTCTATAGTTGTTTTATGCATTTTTCTGCATGTATAGTTCATAATTTTTTTAATGTGTAAAAAAAAAAAAGCAGAAGTGAACAGGAGAGGTAAAGAAAGTCACATGAGAGGAAACAGGGAGGAAGCTATAGGCAGCATTTCCTTTTACAAAGTAAAGGGGATCAAGGTGTAGGGTGACCACTTGTGAGGTATTGGAATGCATCATATGCATCATTTAGATCAACAGTTTTTCCTCTGTGACCTCAGATAAAACACCTATCCTCCCACTTTCATAGGCACAGATGGTATCAATATTTGAGTTACCTCTTCACATCTGAGTGTGCTCACATCACTGCAACCTTCTTCCCACATGTACCCATGGGCTCTAGGCAGTGTGAGGTAGAGAGCAGGAGTAAGACAGGCTGAGGATCATATGGGAGGAGACAGGAAACTCATCTGGCTCCATATTGCTGTGGGCTAGGGACCTACCACCTCTCATAATCCCAAGGTAGGGAACAGCATAGGGAAAAGCTAGACAGCCAGCAGGATGAGGACTCCACAGAATCAACTGGAGTATTCAGAGCTCAAGTATTCATGGGCTCAAGCCCATGTCTAGAGAAGTACAGAGAGCAGAGCCAGATTTAAAAGTTAACCAGGGTACTGGGGGGCTCAAACAAATTGGATTTTAGGGTAGTCTTGAATTCCAAAGGAAAAATGAATTCCTAAAGCAGGTAAACTAAGGCATAATCCCATTCATACTGACTGGTCCAATGGGGTCCAGAGCTTTGAGACTAAGACTGGAAAATCAAACACCAGCTTCACAGCAATGGGACTGTATTTAGGTGCCACTAAAAATGAACCTCAGACTTCTGATATTCATCCTACCTTGTTTAGAATTAACTCAGAAGGGATGGAAGATGGAAAGCAATACTTATGCTATACTAATCATGTGCCAGATGGTTTGGTAAATACCTAATTATGAAATCTCTTTTAATTCTTATAAACCTGTTAGGCCAGTACACTAAAGTCTGAAGTTAAGAAATTTTGGATTCAGTGATTTTGTACACAACAGAGCTACTAAGCAGTGGTGCAGAGATTCAAATGTGGAATGGAACAGGGCTGAGCAATCAGGTAGAAGGCATAAGAAACTTCAGTCGAGGAAACAGACTGTGTTCCATCCTCACCAGCCTCCAGCCTCCCTCTTCTGCCACTCTACAGAAGCAATGTTTAAATTCCCCTATCAAGGAGAAGAACCACATGATCATATCAATTGATGCAGAAAAGGCATTTAATAAAATCCAACACCCATTCCTGATCAAAGCTCTCAGGAAAATAGGAATAGAAGGGACATTCCTCAACACAATAAAGGGCATTTATGCAAAACCAACATCAACATTATTCTCAATGGAGAGAGACTGAAACTCTTCCTCTTGAGAACAGGAACTAGACAAGGATGCCCGCTATCACTACATCTATTCAACACTGTACTGGAAGTCCTAGCCAGGGCCATAAGGCAAGAAAGGGAAATCAAAGGCATCCAAATTGGTAAAGAAGAAGTCAAACTATCCCTATTTGCTGATGATATGATCCTATACCTAGAAAACCCAAGAGACTCAGTCAAAAACCTACTGGAA
>NW_006921726.1:5880923-5908586 GCF_000298275.1 Orycteropus afer afer
TGTTTATGCACAGGGAGACAGCTCAGGGGGCAGGAGTGCATGGAGGGATGGACACTGGGAAGAGGTAACTATGGGGAGGAAGTGGGAGGGGATCTGTTGCATTATGGTAAATTGTGGTCAATGACATGAGACAAAGTACATGTGAACTGCTGTATGGAAAGTGAATTTTGTCTGTATATCTTCACCCAAATCACAATTAAAAAAAAAGAAAAAGAAAAAAAAATCCCCTATCATATATAACTAGATGGCTATTTGGGCAGAAGACAAAGACCCAAATAGACATTCACATTCCAAATCATTAAAATAGCACTTGAAGCTCTAGCATAGAGTCATTACTTATGATTTTTACATACAGAAAAAAAAATGTCAATTCCATTAAAGAGCTTGTCATATTTTATTAATGAGTACCACTGGATACTTTAGAATAACTACCTTAAAATGAGGGTTAATTTAATGACACACTATACTATATCAAGTCACTAATCACTAAATTCAAAACACTCATCACTTGACGTCCATTTAATATATTGTTTTGATGTTAGGCAAACACTTTTGTCCCCAGGAGTCTGAGAAGACTTGAGGAACAAACACTTAAGGTGAGAATATTTAAAGGTTGAGCAAGTTATCAACAGATACATATTTTGATAGAAAAATATCTAGATGGATGGATGGATGGATGGATGGGTGGGTTGATGAATGGAAAGATACTGATAACTGTTGATATATTATCAATTGTTATTGCTATATATTATTAAGGAGAAAAGCTAAACTGACACAATTAAGAGTAAAATGTTATAAACAATAAACATTGTTTTATAAAACTCAATAATAAAATGTTCTCTGAGTCTCCAGGTTGGGTACAGGTTTTCTCTGTCCTCCAGTAATCCAACCTGCCTTTCTGGGCTCCCAGACACTGAAGGAGCTTACGGAATCTGAAGATGTCCGTATGAGAATATCCGGGGAAGCAGGCCAAGTGGAAATGCAGGGGTGAATTGTCAAGCCACAACTCTGCCCCAGCCAGCACTTTTGTTCTTAATGTTTAAATTACGGCAACAACTCCTCCTCCTTCTTGGTTTCCCAGGCAAGCTTTAGTATTAATATCCATCAAGGTGTTTTAGCCATAAACCTCTTTGTCACCCTTACGACTCCTTCCTCCTTGTCCCCTCCCACCAAAATCTACTGCCACTGAGTCAAGTCCAACCTTGCTCCCTAAGTTCCCTCAATTTTCTCTTTAAATTCACAAACTCGTTGACTTTTTTCCACATCCAACCCACTCCCACAGTCCTGGCCTTCATCATCTCCCATTGCAGTCACTGCAAAAGCTCCTAACTGACCCCTTTGCCTCTGCCCCTAATTCTTCCCAATCCATTCTCCACACAGTAGCCAGCATGATCTTTCTAAAGTGCAAATCTGACTGTAATCTGAGTTTCTCCCAAGTCCCACAACCTTCTGCATTCAAGTTTTTCTTTCATAGCCAAATACAATAATGAGAACATAACAGGAAGCTCATGCTCTTATCTTTGACGTTAGAGGATCACAGGTTCTGGGGAGTGAGTGTTTCTGTTGTGAGGTGTCATTTCTCTCTGTTACCCAATTCCCCAAATCGTCCTTTTATTCTCCCAGTGCAGAACTGAAGTCCCCAGTATTCCATTGTGCAGGTTAACAAAGCTTATTGCGGTTAATAGGAGTGCCTGGATGATGCAAATAGTTAAGCACTTGGCTACTTATCAAAAGGTTGGCAGTTCAAATCCACCCAGAAGTGCCTCCAAAGAAAGTCCTGGGGATCAACTTCCAAAGAATCACAGGCATTGAAAACTCTTTGCACAGTTCTACTCTGAAATACATGGGTTGTCATGAGTTGGAATTGACTTGACAGCAACAGATTATATATATATATATATATAGTGGTTAATAGAGACTTTGAGGGTGCATATTAGAGGGGAATTAGAGCACCTCTCAGTAACAAATTATGTGCCAGCCCTGACCACTCTTTACTCTGCCAAAGGGAAGCAGACCTGGCCATCTCTACCCTGGGGACCTGACTTGTTTCCACGTCCCTGAGACTAATCCTACAAACAAGTTTTTCTCCACGTCATTTGCTCCCAGGTTTTGGCTTCCTAAATACCTGTTTCTAGAGTCTGTTACAAGAACATTAAAATCCCTTGATTTTTTTTTTCCATACCCATAGAAATCATCTTTTATGTTACTTCTCACTAGATTTTGTCTCACACTTTTTCACCCGACTAAGCCTAAAGCCTTCTCTTAACAAAACTCAAGTCCTTATTGTTTCTTAACCATAAGAAAACCTCTCTGAGAAGTATTCTGCCCTAATTAACAGCGAGTTTTAAATTCTCATTTTTTCCCCCTCCATGTAAAGCTATCTTGTCACTCCTCTGTTTAAAACTTGTATCCTCTTGCCCTCAGGATATAATCAAATTCAACAGATAAATAAATAATTATCATTCTCCACCAAGGATACATTGCTGGTAAATAAGCCATGGTCTCTGCTTTATGTAAATTACAGACAAGTGGATGAGAAAGACAGCAAGCACAAAAACAAACTCATAACTATAAATTGTGGCAGGTGCTATGAAAGAAGAGGACTAAATTCTCTGACTTAAAAAAAAGAGCAGAATTTACTTTAGATTGGGGTTTGTTCCAATTATGCATCATGCACTATGCATTAAACACATCAAGTCTTAGTCAGGGTGTTCTAGAGAAGCAGTAGCTTCCCAAGAAACCTGAGAGGCTGAAAATATTGGTGGGTGATCTATGTCCACAGGTCACAAAGGGGTTAAAAGAAAAAGTAGTTATTACCTCTCTCAATTTTGTTGGCTGAATGGGTTCAGCTAGGTAGTTCTTCTGTTTCACATGATGCCAGCTGTAGATTCCTTCAGCTAGGGGCTCAACTGGTCTGGGACAACCAAGATGGCTGACTAGTGTGGCTGACAGTAGTGTGGCTGACAGTTGATGTTGGTCATCTGCTGAGAGCTCAGCTGAGACTGTTGACCAAAATGCCCACATGTGGCCCCTCCATGTGGTTTGGGCTACTCCTAGCATGGAAGCTGGGTTCCAAGAGGGCATATCCCAAGAGTGAATGTTCCAAGAGATAGGAAGCATAAATGACCAGGCCTTTTCCTATAATGGGCGTAGCACTATTTCTGTTATATTCTGTTGGTCAAAGCACTCACAGGTCTAGAACAAAGTCAATGTGGGTGATGGCTACACAGGGTGTGAACACCAGGAGGTGTGGTTCTTTGGGGTCACCAAAATAATAGGATGTTAAAGAGGCCTCTCTGAGGAAGTCATTTGGGTGGGGAGTAGAAATCTGAAAGATGAGTATAAGTTAGTCAGGTAAAAAGTTTGAAGAAAACATCTAGAAAGGGAACTTGGCTCCTTCTAGGAACTAAAAGACCAACATGGCTGGACCAAAGAAAAGGGAATATAAAATTCTGAAAGAAATTAAGAAGCAATGGGAGGCTATTTAAGGGCTTTTAGCAGGGGAGTGCTCAATCCACTATGAGTTTTTAAAGAGTTCTTAACCTGTATGAAAGAGTAGATTAGGGAGAATAGAAAGAAAATGATGGGAGACCAGGTGGAAGGCTACTCCAATAGTCCAGCAAGACAAGATGGTAGCTTGTACTGGGTGGTGGTATCAGAGGAAATAAATAAATCTGGAGGTTTTCTGGAAGTTGTCTAGATAGGACTTCATGCTGGACTGGATGTGGAGAATGTGGGAGAAAACGATGTCAAAAATTACTCCAAGAATTCTTGCTTGAACACTTCCCAGCAAGAGAAACTAGGGAAGATTTAGAACAGAAAACCAAGAGTTCAGTTTATGCTATGTTTATGTTCGAGATGCTTATGGAGACATTCAAATACGGAGATCAGATAGGCAGCTGCATGAGGAGTCTGAAGTTCCAAAGGGAGGGCTGCATTACTCTTCATTTGTCTGCAGTACAATCTTCTGCTCATCCCACAAGACTCACACTCACCCCTCCTGTTCACACCATACTGCATCCCTACTCAGTGGCTCGCAATTTCCTACATGTCTCATTGTTTTCAAACCTAGATCCGTACTTTTGACACTCTCCCTGCTCCATTCCAATCAGCTGGCTATCTCCTGCCAGATTTGTAGGTTTTACCTTCCCCCTTGCCCTTCCATCCTAAATCCAGTTAAGCATTCCCAGAGTACCTCATCACAACCCTTGTCACACTACATTCAAATTGTATCTCCCTTGTCCTTCATCTCCCCCATTAAATATGAACTTCTTGAAGCAAGAAGTACATCCTGCTCACAGTGTGTCCCTACCAGTAGCGGGTGCTCAATAAATATTTCTTGAATGAATGAACCAATCTCTGACTCCAGTTTCTTCTTGCTGCAATTCATATGCATAGCATATCCAAACCTGTTGTCATTAGCTGCCATCAAGTTGGCCCTTGACTTATGCACAGCCCATGCACAACATAATAAAACACTGCCCAGTCCAGTACCATCCCCATGATGTGTTGTGGATAGGATGACAGTGATAATATGTTTTTCACTGGCTGATTTTGAGAAATAGAATGCCAATCCTTTCTCCCTAGTCTAAAAACTCTGCTGAAGCCTGTTCAGCATCGTAGCAACAAGCAAGCCTCCCCTGACAGACAGATGGTAGCTGCACATGAGGTAGATTGCCCAAGAATCAAACCCGGATCTCCTGCATGGAAGATGAGAATTCTACGACTGAACCACCACTACCCCTTTTCTAAACTTCCATTTTACCAAATGGTCCCCTCTCTCAAGACATTCCATGGGCTTTCTGTCATTTATTGTATTAAAAAAAAAAAGACTTGGTACCCTCTACTAGCTCTCGTCCCCTACTGAACTGAATGAAAGTGAAAATATGTAAGAACTAGGTGCTTTGAGCTCAGGAATTCTTGAAGAATTACAAAGAGCTTCCACACAGCAAATGAGACACTAGGGCAAAAAGCACCAGGGCACTAAAAGAAAAGATATAAAGAAACCACTGATGTCTTCTCATGGAGTCCCTGCATGGTGCAAATGGTTAACATGCATGCTCTACTGCTAACTGGAAGGTTGGAGGTTTGAGTCCACCAGAGGCAGTTGAAAAGAAAAGCTTGGCCATCTACCTTCCAAAAATCAGCCACTGAAAACCCTATGGAGCACACTTCTCCTCTGACACACATGGGGTCACCCTGACTTGGGGCTGATGAGATTGTAACTGGCTGGTACATCCTCACAGGTATAAAGGCAGGTCCTTGTGATGAGTATCAAATTCATATATTTACCTTTCTTAGGAATTCTGATGCAATTAGATCCTTAAGCCACTTTCATTCACAAAAAAAAAAAAAAAAAAATGGATTTTGGATGGGAGCAAAAACATCCTAACCCTCAAGTGATGAGTGCTGGTTGTGTGCCTATAAAATATGTAGCTACAGAAGATTTTGTGCAGCAATATGACTACTTTATCATCTCTTGCACTTAATAATAATAAGTGAAAATGGAAAAATGAAACCGTGAGCCTAAGTGAACTTATTTTAATTGAGAAACAAATGGCTGGGCTGAATCTTTAGCCTTGACTGGCCAATCAGTGGATTTTAGTCATCCCACCATGTTTTCAGTTATGAAAAATAACAATTATAGATCATGTACAAATGACTGGCAATATATTGTTGAGGACCGAATCTAGAAGATAAGGAGACATTAGAGGTATAAAGAAAGCATTTTAGCATTTAAAACTATCCCTTATGCTACTTAATTCCATTGTTCAAGTTTCTCATAAGCACAGCTTGAGGGCTCCTGGTAAAAGAGGGCGGAGCTGAGGAGGGAAGTCAGGCAGTCATGGCCGCCATTTGAAATGCTGCAAGAGAAACTGTGTGAGGATTTCCCTTAAAAAAGAGCCAGAGTTATAAGGAGTTACTGCTTAATAACAGATTCCAAGGGTGAAGAGAATGGTGAGAGGAATGGGTATTTGATCAGGAATCTAGATTGTATACTTTTAAAATTATATGGAATCTTGCCCTAATACTGTGGTTCTCAAACGTCAGCATAAATCAGAATCCCCTGGAGCGATTGTTAATATCCTGTGTTTCTAATTCAGTAGGTCTGTTAATGCACTCAGCTGCTAACCAAAAGATCTGTTTGAGTCCATGCAGAGGTGTCTCAGAAGGTCTGATGTTCTACTTTGAAAAAAATCAGCAACATTGAAAACACTATGCAGCACAGTTCTACTCTTGACACACATGGGGTCACGGTGATTTGAAATGGCAACTGGTTTTATGTCTGAAATGAAGTCCAAGAATTTGCATTTCTATAAGGTTCCCAAGATGCTACTGATCCAGGAACCTCACTTGGAGAACCACACCAAACCAATGGCTCTCAGCCTTAGCTACATACTAGAATCACTTACGGAGCTTTAAAAATATACCATTGTTGGGGCTCACACCCTAGAGATTCTAATTTAATTGGTCTAAGGGGGAGTTCAGACTCCAGTATTTTTTAAGGCCTGAACAGGTCATTTGAATGTTTGCCCAAGCTTGCAAACTGCTGCTCTGCACTGTGCCATCAAGTTAATAAATAGATTTTAGGTCTGTTTTATTACCTTTCTGTAGGAAAAGTATAAAATTGATGGGAAGAGGTGTAAAGTTAGGTCAATAGTCAAGGTATCACACATATTTCACCTAGTGGCAAATGCCTAGCTGTAAAGGAACTGGTCTCTGGATAATGCCGACTTTTGAAAATCAAATCTTTTTTTAAAAAAAAAAAAGTTATAGTAAAATATATAAAACAAAACATTTGCCATTTCAAACATTTTTACATGTATAATTCAGTGACAGGAGCTCTGGTAGCATAGTGGCTAAGACACTTGCCTGCTAACCAGATGGCTGGCGGTTCAAACCCATCAGCCACTCCTCAGATGGAAGGTTGGGCAATCCTACTTACGTAGTGATACTGCCTCGGAAACCCAAGGAGGGGTCGCTATGAGTCAGGTTTGACTCGATGGCACATAACAACAACAACAACAATTCAGTGACATTAATTACATTCCCCACGCTGTGCAACCATCCCTGCTATGAAATGGAATCATAATGAAGACACACGGTAGCCCTCCTCTCCTGGCCTCAAGCACACTCACCACTTCCACCTCTTGGCACCAGCATGCACCTGGGTTTCAGTCAGGCACAAAGTGCCTCCACCTCCATTTTCTTAACGTGAGTGTAAGTGTTTCCCAAAGAGTGAGAAAGCCAAGAGTGCTCCCAGAGATAATTTTCAGCTTATCTATAATTTAGGCAATGAATGGCCCCAACACTAAGTAGCACTGTGCAACTTACTCCCTTTCCAAATCTCTTGCATCTTCCACAGCCAAGAAGCAGAACTCAGTTTCACACCCTTGCCATGAACAGTGAGTGAAACTAGGGCCCAATAGCTTCAATTATACTATCTAGCTAGAAATTAATAGCATTGCTTTATTATTATTATTATTGTACTTATTTTTGTATGATTACCTCTTTTTTACAACAAGAAATAATGCTTTTAAAAATAAATAAATAAGATTTTAATATGTTTCCTTTCAAAATTAAGTAAAACAAACCAAAAGCAAAAACTAAACACTGCCTTGCAGTCAAATCCGACTCATAGCCACCCCTCCTTGGGTTTCCGAGGAGGTATCACTACAGAAGTAGATTGCCCAACTTTCCTTCCCAGGAGTAACTGGTGGGTTTGAACTGCCAGCCTTCTGGTTAGCAGTCAAATGCCTTAGGCGTCTACTACACCACCAGAGCTCCCTAAGTAAAACAAAAGAATGAATCAAATGTTTAAGATGGTAAATAAACTGTAAAACGATAGTACACATAGTGAACTATGTACAGAGGGTATTTAAAAAAGGTGTGGAGGCAGTGGTAGTTCAGTGGTAGAATGCTTACCTCCCAACGTGAAAGAACTAGTTCCATTCCCGGCCAACGCACCTCATGCACAGCCACCATCTGGCTATCTATGGAGACTTGCAACTTGCTGTGATGCTGAACAGATTTCAGCAGAGCTTCCAGACTAAGACAGATTAGGAAGAAAGGCCTAGAGATTTACTTTAAAAAATCAGTTAAAGAAAGCCCTATGGATGATGAGTTTCCCTGACGCCACCATGAGGTGGCTGCCCGGCTCCCTGAGCAAGACTCTCTGCCAGATCTAAGGGATCCTCTGGCCCTGTTCTCAGGTAAAAGCACAGAGCTGATGGGAGAGGTCCACTGCTTCCAGAGTGCACAGTACAAGTGCCTGGTGATCAAATAAGCCAAGGACAGCCACTGCAGCAGTGACTTCTCCACGCACGACCAGAACATCATGGAGGTGTTTGCCAGTCGGCCTGCTCCGGAATGTGGCCCAGAAGACTCTAGGTGTGGCTGTCATAGGCATTGACCAAGGGCAGTTCTTTCCCTACATGGTGGAGGTCAGCGAGACCATGGCCAACGCTGAGAAGACTGATCGCTGCTGCTTTGGATGCAAGCTTCCAGAGGAAGGTATTCTGGACCATGCTGATCTTGGTACCGCTGGCCGAGAGTGTGGTGAATTTGATGGCCTTGTGCATGAAGTGCTTCCGTTAGAAGCCTACGCCAAGAGGCTGGGCGCCAAGAGGTGGAAGTGATGGAGCAGACAAGTACAACTCGGTGAAACACCTCTGCTACTTCAAGAAGGTCTAGTCCCAGCCGGCCTGAACAAGCACAACTGCCAGGTGCTGGGAGGCTGGGGGAGGTGGCTGATGTCTGAAAGCTTTTTGCCCCTCAGCAGGTCTGTAGCGCAGGCTGGGTCACTGAGGGGGTGTGGGAGGAGCCTCTCACAGAGACCCGGCCTGCTGCTCACACCTTTCGCCTACTACTCCCTAGCGGGTGCCACAGCACACTGCAACGTCTTTCCTTCTTACGAGGAAGTCCTCGGTCCAGATGAGGCACTGATTGCTTGTGAAACTTTCTACACTATGAGCCCTTTCCTGTTTTGGGCTTGTCCATGTCACAGCTCCCCTCCTGGCTTGCTGCCTACTCAGCCACGGCCCTTCTCAGTTCTCTTCCCGGCTACAGGTCCACTGGCCTTGCTCTAGGAATCCTCTTCCTTTCAGGTGAGGGCCGGACCACATGCCCTTTTGACATAGGAGCCACAGGCCTCTTCCACTCTTTCTTGCCTACACTGTGGGGTTTCTGTTCTCGCTGGGAAATCTGAACCTCAGCACCTCTGGCTCAGGTACACGCTATCCCACAAAAAGGTGCCCACTCTCTAAGAATGGCCCTCTTGCTTCTCTATGGGCTGACAGCCCTTCTATGCTTAGTGCTTGTTTTCTTCACAATGCTTGCTTTCTTCACATGAGTGGCATTTAGCCTTCTGGGGCACAGACCCAGGGACTTGACTTTTTTTTCCCCACCCAAGAAGAAAGCTATTTTATTTCTTTCTTTATTTAAATTTTATTGTGCTTTGGGTGCAGATTTACAGACCAAAATTTGTTTTACACTCTACAGTTCATATGAACTGTATGAATCCAGGAAAATTGGAGTTGTCAAAAATGAAATGGAACGCATAAAGATTGATATCCTCGGCATTAGTGAGTTGAAATGGAGTGGTTTTGGCCATTTTGAATCAGAGAACCATGTGATCTACTATGCCAGGAATGACAGTTTGAAGAGGAATGGCATGGCATTCATCATCACAAAGGATGTATCAAGATCTGTCCTGAAGCACAGTGCTGTCAGTGATAGGATAATATCCATACGCCTACAAGAAAGACCCATTAATATGACTATTATTCATATTTATGCACCAACTACCAAAGCCAAAGATGAGGAAATTGAAGAATTTTATCAACTTCTGTAGTATGAAATTGACTGAACATGCAATCAGGATGTGCTAATTATCGCTGGTGACTGGAATGCAGAAGTTGGAAACAAAGAAGAATCACCAGTAGTTGGAAATTTTGGCCTTGGTGACAGAAATAATGCTAGAACTCACATGGGAGAATTTTGCAAGACCAACGACTTGTTCATTGCAAACACCGTTTTTCAACAACACAAACGGTGGCTCTACACGTGGACTTCACCAGATGGAACACATAGGAATCAGAGTGACTACATCTGTGGCAAGAGGTGGTGGAGAAGCTCTATATCTTCAGCCAGAACCAGACCAGGAGCTGATTGTGGAACAGACCATCAACTGCTCATAGCCAAGTTCAACTTGAAGTTAAAGACAATTAAAACAAGTCCAAAAGACCCAAAATATGATCTTGAATATATCCCTCTTGAATTTAGAGATCATCTAAAGAACAGATTTGATGCATTGAACACCAACAACCGAAAACCAGAAGACTTGTGAGACGATATCAAGAACATTATCCATGAAGAAAGCAAGAGATCACTAAAAAGATGAGAAAAGAAGAGAAGACCAAAATGGATGACAGAAGAGACTCTTAAACTTGCCCTTGAGCAGAGAGAAGCTAAAGCCAATGGAAGAGATGACAAGATAAAGGAGCTGAACAGAAGATTTCAAAGAGCAGCTCGAGCAGACAAAACCAATTACTATAATGAAATGTGCAAAGACCTGGAGTTGGAAAACCAATAGGGAAGAACATGCTCAGCATTTCTCAAGATAAAAGAATTGAAGAAAAAATTTAAGCCTTGAGTAGTAATATTGAGAGATTCTATGGGCAAAATACTGAATGATGCAAGAAACATTAAGAGAAGATGGCAGGAATACACAGAATCACTGTACCAAACGGAACTGGTCAGTCTTCATCCATTTCAGGAAGTGGCATATGATCTAGAACCAATGATATTGAAGGAGGAAGTCAAAGCTGCAATGAAAGAATTGGCGAAGAACAAGGCTCTGGGAATTGATGGAATACCCATTGAGATATCTCAACAAACGGATGCCCCATTGGAGGCATTCACTCGGTTATGACAAGAGATTTGGAAGACAGCTACCTGGCCAACTGACTAGAAGAGATCCATATTTGTACCCATTCCAAAGAAAGGTGATCCCAAAGAATGTGGAAATTATAGAACAATATCATTAATATAGCATGCAAGTAAGATCTTACTAAGATAATTAAAAAACGGTTGCAGCAGTATATTGACAGAGAACTTCCAGAGGTGCAAGCTGGATTCAGAAGAGGACGTGGAACAAGGGATATCATAGCTGTTGTCAGATGGATCTTGGCTCAAGGCAAAGAATACCAGAAAGATGTTTACTTGTGTTTTATTGACTATGCAAAGGCATTTGATTGTGTGGATCATGACAATTTATGGATAACATTGAAAAGAATGAGAATTCCTGAACACTTGATTGTACTCAAGAGGAACCAGTATCTTGATCAAGAGGCTGTCATTCGAACAGAACAAGAGGACACTACATGGTTTAAAATCAAGAAGGGAGTGCATCAGGGTTATATCTTTTCCCCATACTTTTTCAATCTATATGCTGAGCAAATAATCCGAGAAGCTGGACTATATGAAGAAAAACATGGCATCAGGATTGGAGGAAGAATCATTAACAACCTAAAATACGCAGATAATACAACTTTGCTTGCTGAAAATGAGGATGACTTGAGGCACTTACTGATTAATGCTGAAGAATACAGTCTGCAGTATGGATTACGTCTCAATATAAAGAAAACAAAAATCCTCACAACTGGACCAATGAGCAGCATCACAATAAATGGAGAGAAGATTGAGGTTGTCAAGGAATTCATGTTGCTTGGTTCTACAATCTATGCCAATGGAAGCAGCAGTCAGGACATTAGACGACATGTAGCATTGGGAAAGTCAACCACGAAGGAACTGTTTCAAGTGCTGAGAAGCAAGGATGTTTCCTTGAGGACTAAGGTGCTCCTGACACAAGCCATGATATTTCCAATCGCTTCGTATGCATGTGAGAGCTGGACAATGAATAAGGAAGACTGAAGAAGAGTTGATGCTTTTGAGTTGTGGTGCTGGCAAAGAATGCTAAAAGTACCATGGACTGCTAAAAGAACTAACAGATCTGTCCTGGAGGAAATGCACCTGAAATGCTCCTTGGAAGTGAGAATGGCCAGACTTCTACGTCTCACCTATTTTGGTCATGTTATCAGAAGGGACCATTCCTTGGAGAAGGATGTCATGCTTGGTAGGGTGGAGGGTCGACAAAAGAGGGGGAGGCCTTCAACAAGATGGATTGACATGGTGGCTGTGATGATGGGCTCAAGTATAGCAGGGGTCATGGAGCTGGCGTGGGATCGGGCAGTGTTTCGTTCTACTGTGCATGGGGTCGCTATGAGTTGGAAACAACTCGACAGCACCTAACAACAACAACAACAACTACAGTTCATATACATTTGGTTTCATGCTCCAATTACCATCCGCAACCATAACAAACTCTCTTCTCCTCCTGTCCCTGTGACTACTTCCTCCCTGTGCCCTTTTTAACTATGCACTCCTGTCTGTCCTGCTTTCCCTCTATGTAAATGCTGCTCCTCTGGTGCCCCATGGCCAATTGCTCTAAGCAGTGTATCTCCCTAGAGTAGGTGGGTGTATTACCCTCAGGTAAGTGTACTGCATGTAGGTCTTTCTACTGTTGGGCAGAGAGCCAATCCATGGGAGTGAATTCAATTCTAGGTCTGAAGGGTAAGCCCCAGGCTATAGTCTTGGTGCTTCCACCAGACTCTATCCAAACAGTAATTCTGATAATTTTTGTGTTTTTGAATTCTGTTCCACATCTCTCCTCCCATTCTATCCAGGATCTCCAGTTTTGATCCCTTTTCGAGTGGTTGGCATTGGTAACTAGGCACCACCTAGTTCTGGTCTCAAGGTCCATCATATCCCTGGACTGTTTCCAGATGCCTTTGATATTCTCCACTCTTCTTTGCTTCAGATGAGAGGACACCAATAGTTGCGTCTTAGATGGCTGCTGGAAAGCTTTTAAGATCCCAGTTGTTACTCACCAAAGTAGGTTGTGGAACAAGATATTTATGTACTATGTTGTGCCAGTTGAGCTTGGTGTCCCTCAAGACTATGGTCCCAAGTGGGCAGGCCTGGTGATTCTCTCTCTCTGGTTGTCTCTGACACGTTACTCCAACTCTGTCTTCTGTTGCTTCTGTAATGTGTGTGGCTAATTTTGTAGCACAAGTGCATATGTAAAATTATCTTCAGCTAAATCTATTCTTGACTTTTAAAGTGAGAGTGGGTGTGTGGCTGGTATGGGGGCCAAGATTCTTCTGTTGCACTTGTGAAATAAATAAGAAAGCTCTTTGTTGTTGTTGTTGTTATGTGCCATCGAGTCGGCCCCGACTCATAGCGACCCCTCCTTGGGTTTCCGAGGCAGTATCACTACGGAAGTAGGATTGCCCAACCTTCCTTCCGAGGAGTGGCTGGTGGGTTTGAACCGCCAGCCTTCTGATTAGCAGTCAAGCGTTTTAGCCACTATGCTACCAGAGCTCCCAAGAAAGCTCTATGGATCTAAAAAAGACCAGGCTAACTGGTCTGATAGAGACTGGTGAATCCCCCGAGACTATGGCTCCTAGTCACCCTTCAGGCCTGGAATTGAACTCACTCCTGTGGCTTCCAGCCAAACCATAGACAGGCCTACAAAGTGAGCAATTACAAAAGGTAGGTACACTCCATGGAACAATCAACCGTGAGAAATCAGAATGGCAGCATTTGCCCAGGGAGATACTTCAGAGGGCAGGAATTCATAGGAAAGGACAGGAAGAGAGGTGTTAAATTATAATGATTGCAATCAATGTTATGAAACAAAATGTGTATGAACAGTTGAATGGAAAATGAATTTGCTGTGTAAACCGTCACCAAAACCACAGTTTAAAAAAAGAAAACCTGTGGGTCACAATGTTTCATCCACAATTGATTATGGGGATGGCTCAGGCCAGGCAGCATTTTGTTGTACATGGGGTCACCGTGACTCAGGGGCTGACTGGGCAGCAGCTCCCAATAGGAAAAAATATAAGAAACATTGCCTTGCCTAGGCCCTGTCTGCCTCTATCTCATAATAAGGATCTCAGAATGACTGACCTGAGAACACGCTCCAAGGATGAAAAGGGAATGCTAATATGGTACAAATCTATCCAGCCCTCAACGTTCTGCTTTCACTCGTCCCTATCATGTGATGTGTGCCCCACACATCTAATTCACAGGCAGCCATCTTTGTGGAACCTGTGGTCAGAAATCACAGTGGCCACAGAGTTCTTGAGGTATAAGGATGCCAGGGGCATATGATCCACCAGTCTCCCCTCCCACCCAATCTTGTAGCCCCAAGTCTGTTATAAAAAGTCCACCCCAAATACTTGTGGGCTAGTTGATGATATAGTTATTTATGGATTGTTGTGTTGTCGTTGTTGTTATGTGCCATCGTGTCGGACCCGACTCATAGCAACCCTTCCTTGGGTTTCTGAGGCAGTATCACAATGGAAGTAGATTGCCCTATCTTCCTTTAGAGTGGCTGGTGGATTTGAACCTCGGCACTACAGAGCTTATGGATTAGACCATTTTAAATCTGAAAGATTAAAGTGAATATGTGTGCATAGCACTTAGTTAATGGATAAAATATTGCTATCATGCCCATCTGCAATACATAAATGAAAAGTACCTACAAGTTGGTAAAATATATTTTATTTGTTCATACAAAGAAATAGTATGAATTACCAGAATTTCATTTTCCTAGAAACATCTTTCTCTGTGTAAAATTAATTTGTGTTATACATAGGACAAAATACTTGATTTTTTTTTGTACGTATTGACTATTCTAACATCCATGTTATAGAAAGACATACTGCTAGAATTTGCACAGTATTTTATATTACTGGGCTGAATGAAACTCAGTCATAAATTAATGTTATGAAAGTAAAAAAAAAAAATTCTAACCACACCTTTACATTTTATGGATTATCCTTCTGGATAAACTAAAAAGAGAAATGACATTGACTTCTGTGTCAGCATATTAGATACATAGCAAGTGCTTCTAGTTTATTGGAACCTTCCATTTTCCTTTCTTACAAAAATATCCTGGCATAATCTGCAACTGTGTTTCTCCAAGAGTTCTTAAATGCACTAAAAACGACTCCTAAAGAGAATCCCATGAAGAAGACAACTCCTCTTCCCCCATCATCAAAATAAGTATTTGTTATGCAATCACTATACCTAAAATACCTTGCCAGGTACCACATACCAAGTTAACATACTATTGTACAAAGAAAGCCCATGATAGACAGTCACAATAAAAACTTCCAATTATTTGATTTATCTTTTCATTTGTTTTTAATGAGGAAAGAAACAAAACTGGTAGAGAAATGAAATACTACAATTGAGTACCAGAAGCTTTCCTGTAAACTGGGAGAAACCCCAAACATATGCTAGGACAAGTTGCCAAAACATAAAGTAGTGTTTGTCTTCTAGCAGCTAAAAAGTAAGTTGGTAGCTTTGTAGATTACAAGGACAAGAAGAAACCCAAGGCTCAATTTTACGTGTTGCATAACTTTTCCAGGAAAAAGATGTGGAGACTCGGGTTCTATAATAACGTTCATATGATTGAGTGTCAGCAGGGGGCATATACTATGTAGAGACCAGTCAGAACTATAAGCTAGCAGGCCCTTATGAACAGATGTATACGGTATTCGATTTATTTGTATTACATAGAAAAGTTTGTTTTAGTCCATCAGTGCTAATTATTGACATCTGTTTGGATTCAAAGATTTGACCCAGAAGAGAATTTTGACACAGTTCAGTGTTCATGACTAAATAATCCTTCTACTATCTGAACATTTCCTGTTTCCATTTTATTTTCAGTCAAGGAATAAACAATCAAAAATTGTTCAGCCTGGGAAAAGGGCAGGGACCTGAAGGGGAAGGAAAAGCTCTTGCATATTTTTCCTACTGCTTTGTTGCTTGCCCTTCACTTCATTTTTCTGCTGTTCTCCATCAGGATCTGTGGCAGGTTGTGAGAGTGGCTGGAAGGTGGATATGTCAGGACTAAGTGAAAGATTTGGATTTGAAATTTTACTTTAAGCAATATTATGCTGTAACTGAAAAAAGCTGTTTTCAGTTTTATTTCAAGGGAGCCTCCCAATAGGAAAAAACATGTCCAATTAACACTCTTGTGCAGATATCTTTGATATCCAAGCAGCAAGAGGGAGAACCATGGTCTGACTGTGCTTTTCCCAAAACTGCAGGTTCTGCATGACTTTGTAGAGTCACTAAGAAAGAAAGCTGTGACATGAATTTTACATCTGGAGAAGGCATGGAGCCCCCGATGGTCATCCTCCCACACAGAACCCATACAATGATAGCTTTAAGCATCAGCTAGCTGGATTTGGACCAAAACTTGTGGGGCAATACAAACCAGATTGTCAACAAGACTCTCCTTAAAGACCAGTGACATCTCTGATCAGCTTCTCAACATGAATTACTTTTTCTTTTTCATCTAACAGTTTTCTTACACTAGCAGGCAAGTTATCATATACAATGTACAAAAGTTCCTTTGCATAAATAACAACTCGACCATTTTGACATTATGTATATCTTCCCACATATTCCTTAATGAAACAGTTATTTTTTAATTGAACCATTCTGGTTTAGAAAACTCAGGATAGCCTGAATATGTTATATGATATTGCTATATTGCTGCCAACTGCCACTAGCTAGTCATTTATCAATGCCCCCTAACTGGTCTCTCAGCAGAGAGGCATGGGGAGAATATTTTGTACAAGCAGTGACAACACTGGTAACCCCTCTGCCAAGACCTTTCTAAAGCAAGTGGCAGTTGCACAAGTGTCAGGCTCAAGAGCATACAAACAATGTGGAGTCAGCTTTCCCAACCTGCCTTTATTTGGGCCACACCTGACTCTTGCTGTTTGGCTCTTGGCTACAGATTATACTGTCATTCTGAGAAGAGCTATGATTCCCAGGGGAGACATTTCAAACATCAAGAAGGGGTGCCAGTGATCTCCTCCTCTGCCAGGCCACTTGTCATTTTGGGTTTTTTGTCTGTTCTCCCCATTGAGGCTGTCAGCCTATTGAGATGTGCCCAATGTGGCCTGGTTCAGCATCCAGCAGCATCTTGGCAGATGCTGATGGTGTGGAATGCACCTGCCACCTTTGGATCTTGATGCCCAGCACCCTTGCTTTGTGCCAGAGGCTCTGTAGCCTGTGGGATTCTTTGGTGTGTCAAAGTAGAACTGTCTTCCCAGGGAATGGCACATGGTGGGCTCTCAGACAAACTAGAGGAGCTCGTCCTTATTTCTAAAGAAGGAGACAAGCATTTCACACATGAGAATTAGAAAAAAAGGGAGCTCACATTGCATATACCTCAAGCTGGTAAATGAACTAAGGAATGGAAGAAGAGGAGGTGGAACCATCCTTTGAAAGCTAAAGGAAATGAGCCCTGGCAGTCAGACCCTAAAAGAGTATGGGTGTGCCTGCAAAGGCAGTGATTCCTCCACCCCCGTGTGCTGAGCGAACTTGGAAACAAATCTAACTCCGTGGTTTGGCATTTACCTCTTTGGGAATGACACCACATTGACAAAGAAGCTGCTACATGAGGTACAAGCTGCAGAGCACAGTCACATTGAAGCAGCTCAGCACTACTACTAGGTACACAGGAAGGAAGAGACATGGAAGCTGGAATCTGAGACCCAAGACACAAGAAGAAGGCAAGTGAAGAATCCGGATGATGACCGAAGGCTGAATACCCGTAACAACAAAAATCTCCAAGTTGTGCTTTTCTTGTTTAAATAGAATAAGTAGGAGAAAATGGAAGCACCATCAATTGTGAGGCTGAGAACAACAAAATGTCAGAGTCAGACACTCTGGAATGTTAACAGATCATGAAACTAACTCTCTAAAGAGTGTGGCTAGGCAGCTTAGTGAATTAATTGCTTATGAACTAGAAATAAATTATTATAAAATAGATTTCTGTACATTTTACATACATATAATCTCTCTCAATATATAAGCCACATGGTAAGTTACACAGCCTGAATCTGTTCAGTTCCAGCCAAAGTCATGCCCAGTCATCTGATAGAACTTGAGGTTGAAGGGCCTGTAGAAGTCCCTCAGTCTTTGCACCACCTCTGGGTCGATCTCAGGGTGGGTCCTGCCCTTGGTCTTGCCCAGGCAGTGGGGTTTGCTGCTGCCCTCGGCCTTCTTGAGGCAGGGGAAGCCCTTGGTCTTGTTGAAGTAGAAGTGCTTGTCAGTGATGATCCTTTTGAGGCCCAGGAAATCCTGCACGCGCCCCAGTTCACCCGCGGGGTCTCGGATAAGCCGCTCCCCACTCACAAAGAGCATCTGACGCAGGGGGAAGTGCAGCAGCCAGTGCTCCAGGTGCTTGGCGTAGAGGCCGATCTGGATGGCGCTCCATGAGGTGTCAATGAGGCCAGTCGTCTGGTTTCTGAACGTCAAGCTCTCAAAAGTGGGGATGTCGGGCCGCTTAGACAGCGTCTGTGTGTAGTCTGAGATGGCTCTAGTCACAGGGTCACGCACCACCACGATGAGCTTAGTGTCCTTAGACATGGCCGAGATGCGTGCCGGTGCCTCCCGTGTGACAAAATAACTGGGTGTCTTCTCCATGGTGATCTGCCCATCCAGGGTTCTTGGCATCAGGTCCCTGAAAAAAGCAAACAAACCAAACTCAGGTGAGAAGGTGATGCCTCCTTGACCACACATCTCAATGTCAACACTCCCAGTCCTATCCTTTATTAAAAACCAGTTGTCAACAACTTGATTCTGCCTCTTGGTGACCCATGTGTATCTGAATAGAACTGTGCTTCATAGGTTTATAATGGCTGAGGTTTTTCAGAAATATGTAGATAACCAAACCTTTCTTCTGAGGTACCTCTATGGGGACATGAACCACCAAGCACTGAGTTAGCTATCAAACCCATTAACCACTTGCACCACCCAGGGACAACTCCTTATTACTGGGAACAATTGTAGAAACATGTAAAAATACAAGTAGAATTTTAGAGCTTAAAAGTAGACCAACATTCCACCTGACATTTTGGGGCCATGTACTATCTATCTGAAATGTGAAGGCATTTTTGTCCAAGGTGTCAAAAGAACAAGAAACATGTTTCTCCAAGATGCATGTAGATGCTGTAGGTGTCACATCTCCCTTACTTTCCAGAAGATCCAGACTTTAAAGATTTCTTAGTCACTGCCTACCACCCTGAGGGAGCCAGTTGTTGGACCCATGAGCTTGGGACTATGGTCACAGGGGACATCAAGCTTAATTGGCATAACATATTACACACAAAACATTGTTCTACATCCTACTTTAGTAAGCTGTGACTAGGGTCTTAAAAACTTACAAGTGGCCCTCTAGATGCAACAGTGGGTCTCTACTCATCTGAAGCAAAGAAGAATGAAGAAAATCAAAGATTCATGGTAACAATTAGTCCAAGGGCCTAGGGGAGCATGCAAACCTCCACCTATATGTCAATGAGACCAGAAGAACTAGATGGTTCCCAGCTACTACTGTCAACCACCTAGAAGAGATCAGTGCAGGAGATGCTGGATAGAGTGGGAGAACAATGTGGAACAAAAATCAAAATCATAAAAAAAAAAAAAAAATTGACCAGGTTTACCTGTCTGATAGAGACTGGTGAAACCCGCAAGACTACAGCCCCTAGTCACCCTTCAGGCCTGAAATTGAACTTACTCCCGTGGCTTCCACTCAAACAAAAAACAGGCATATAAGGTGAGCATTTACACCAGGTAGGTACATTCCTTAGAACAATCATCATGGGAGATCAGAAGGGCAGTATTTGCACAGGGAAATAGTTCAGAGGGCAGGAATGCATAGGAAAGAAGGACATAGGCAAAGGAAACTATAAGAAGGAAGTGTTTCCTTATGAGGATTGCAATCAGTGTCACAAAACAAATTTAAAAAAAGTCTTGCTTTACCTCTATGAATTTTTGGCCTTTGGATATATGTCTTTCCAAAATAGCAGCATCTGGGGCTCCTGAACACTTGCCTGCCCATGAGTTCTCTCTATCCAGCCTTCAAATGCTCATCAAACTGGGGCTCTTGTGCCTGGGCATTAGAAGAAAATGTTTCCCTGAACATGCATCACAACAACCACTGAAAACATTCATACCTGAGAGCAACCAAGCGTGTCATAGGCAAAAAATCATAGGCGAAATCAGACGAAGCATCAACTGATGCAAAAACGCCAAGAGGAGATTAATGAGACTCAACTCTAGAGGTTTCAAAAAAAATACCTTACATTCCATTCCAAAAGAAAATACTTATGTGATATCTATCACAGCATTAATTCAAACCAAAGTATGCAAGGCTGGTGATTCAAACCCACCCAGCAACTCCACAGGAAGCGGTTTCTGTAAAGATTCAAAAAAAAAAAAAAGCAAAAAAAATTGAACTCACTGCCATCGAGTTGATTTTGACTCATACTGACCCTCATTGGGTTTCCAAGGCTGTAAATCTTTATGGAAGTAGATCACCTCAGCTTCCTCCCACAGAGCAGCTGATGGGTTTGAACCACTGGCCTTCTGGTTGGCAGCCAAATGCCTTGTTCACTACACCACCAGAACTCACTTACTGCCATTGAGTCGGCTCTGACTCATAGTGACCTCTCTTTGGGTTTCCGAGGTGGTATCTCTACAGAAGTAGATTTCCCAATCTTCCTTCTGAGGAGTGGCTAGTGGGTTTGAACTTCCAGTCTTCTGGTTAGCAGTCAAATACCACCAGAGCTCCCAAGAAAACCCTCTGGAGCAGTTCTACTCTGTAACACATGGGTCGCAATGACTGCAAATATGATTCAACAGCAAAGGGTTTGGGTTTTTCGGTTTATGCAAACTTATCTATAGTAGATACAGGCCATGATATTAGGACCAAAAAAGTAGTTTTGCAGTGGCAATTGGAACTAAAAATAATGAGACTGCGGTGTAGTGAATTACCTGGTATGGCTTTTCCAGCCATAAGTCTTTGTGAACTCCGTGATGGAATTTGCTGTGAGCAACTGAGGAGCTCCTGATTGTAAATGTTATCCACCTGGGGTATTTCTGTTGGGCGTGGCTCAAAGCAATGTTCTGGGAATTTCCCTCTCTCTCAGGTGCTTAGTATTCTGATGTTATGATTGGCTAGTTTGGCCACTCTGCCAGGCTCAAAAGGAGACCTCCTAGAGGCAGAAGTCTCTCTGACTCTGGTGAGGAAGGATGTACTGCTGAGAAGGAACGTGCTCCTGAGAGACACACACTGCTGTGAAAGAGACACAAGAGCCACACATTGCTGAGAGAGACACCGAGGGACACGCACTGCTGGGAAAGAGACTGTGAGAGACTGTTGGGTGAGAGACAGCTGGCTGAGAGAGACTGAGCATTTTTCCTGAACTTGAATTGTAGCCTGGTGCTTCCCCAATAAACCTTATAATCTGTGAGCTCTGTGTGGCCACTGCAGCAAATTATTGAACCCAGCAGAAAGAGTGCTGTGGGAGGAAACGTTGGTGTCAGGGTTGGTGAAAGGACTGGAGGGAGGTAGCATGTCTGGCCTCACAATAATGGGCCTTGGGCACTGATAGTAATTCTGTTTTCCTCTTGTGTGGTTAGAGGAGGTCAGAAGATGTGGCCTCCTTGCCTTTTTAGCAGTGACTCAATGATATAAGACCTTGGTTATAAGAAATTAATTTAAAAGGCACAGGAATATAGCTGTCAGGATGCAAATGCAAGTTATTACATAACTTCTCTATTATATCAGGGAGCTCTGGTGACATAGTACCTAAGGGATTTGATGGCTAATGAGAAGGCTGGTTAACCCACCAGCACCCCTCTTGGAAAGAAGGTTCGGCAATCTACTTCCGTAGCAATACTGCCTTGAAAACCCAAGAAGGGGTTGCTATGAGTCAGATTTGACTCGACGGAAGTGAGTTTGGTTTTTGGTTTTCTGTTATATCACTATGCAGTTGCTGCTATAAAATGTATGGCCAACAGAATCCTCACCAGAAGGTTGGGAGTCTGTTGATGCTGCTAGTCTACTCTATAGAACACTTACAAGGAAGTCCAAATTAACTAGCTAGACACTAAGTTTTGGTCACAGGTCTACAGTCTTCCATTAGCCATGGGATTGATAGAGATTTCTGGTTTATTCCTACCTGGGTACTGCTCTAAGAAATATGAACAATACCAAGAAAGACAAGCGAGGGGTAAGATGGGAAAATAGGAGAAAAGGAATGGTACACATGGGGAGAAAGGTACACATGGGGGAGAAGTGAAACATAAAAGCAAGTGTGAAAACCAGAACTAGATGATGCCTGGCTACCAATGCCAACCACTAGGAAAGGGATCAAATCTGGAGATTCTGGATAGAGTGTGAGTAAAAATGTGGAACAAAATTCAAAGACACAAAAATGACCAGAATTACTGGTCAGCTAGAGACTGAAACCCTCGAGGCTATGGCCCCAGGTTATCCTTCAGGCCTGGAAATGGACTCACTTCTGTGGACTGGCTCTCAGCACAACAGCAGAAAGACCTATAAGCAGGACACCTACCCTAGGAAGATATACTCACTACCCTAGAGAGATGCACCCCTTAGAACAATGAGCCATGAGACATCAGAGGGGCAGCATTCACATAGAGGGAAAGCTGGAGAGACAGGAATGCACAGATAAGAAGGACACAGAGAAGCAGTAGGGGAGGAGAGATTTTTATGGTTGTGGATTGTACCAGGACCATGAAAGCAAATGTGCATGAACTGTTGAGAATAAAACAAATCTGCTTTGTAAATTTGCACCCAAATCACAATTAAAAAAAAAAAAAAATTTGCATGATAAATAAATATTGAATTTTGTGTCCTCTAAAAAAAAGAAAACCAAGTGTGAAAACAAAACACATTCCTATTTAAGGTTTTGCTGCACCTTGCGAGATGGGAAACTGAAGGACCGGGAGCTATAACAGTGTAGGTGAGACATTCTCCTGGGAAACAGATTCCAGGTGTGTAAAGGCAGGCACTCTATTGACCTCATCCTGTTGCATCCCTACCAGCTATTGTAGTGTCTAAGACAAACTGTCTAAGACAAACCAAACCCACTGCCACTGAGTCAATTCTGACTCATAGTTACCCCCACATCTTTCTCCCATGGAGCCATTGGGTGGGTTCAAACCACAGACCTTTGGGTTAGCAGCTCAGTGTTTCACCACTGCACCACAAAATCTAAGAGAGTAGCAGGAGTTTAATAAATGGGTGGGGCAAATGGTTAGCACACTCAGCTGCTAACTGAAAGGTTGGAGGTTTAAGTCCATCCAGAGGTGTCTTGGAAGAAAGGCATGGCAATCTACTTGTGAAAAATCAGCATTGGAAACCCTATGGAGTATAGTTCTACGCTGACACATATGGAGTTGTCATGAGTTAGAGCTAACTTGATGGCAATTGGTTATTTTGTTAATAAATATATATTGACAGAATGACTGGATAAGTGGTCTGACTGATTAATGAGCCCTAAATATTAAAGGTTAAGAATATGGGCTTTCGTATAAATGGGTCTGGTTTTGAGGCCGTTCTCTACCACTTATTAGCTGTGTGACCAGGAAGCAAGTTACTTACCCTCTCTGAGCCTCAGTATCCTAATATGTAAAATAGTAAGAATTCCACCTCCTTCAGTTATGATTAACTGATTAATTAATGATTAATGATTAATTAATTAAATGAGATTTGACACACTGAAGCAAGCTGACCTAGCAGGTAAGGAATATGTGCTCAGAATTGAAACTATCTGGGTTCAAATCTTGGCTCTGCCACTTATAAGCTGTGCTATCTCCAACAACTTCCTTAACTTATATGGCCTCACCTACAAAACTGGAAATAATCATATTATGCTCAGAGCATATCTGACATATGATATGTACTTGACAAATATTAACTGTATCATTATTATTATTATTAAAGTGTTCAGCACAGTTTGTGACACATGGTAAGGACCAAAATAGAGAATATATGCACTGGTATGTATACAAGAAAGACATGTTAACATGTTAACTAACTGAATACTAAGTTTTGGACTCAGATCTGCAATCTTCCATTAACTATGGGATAGAGATTTCTGGTTCATTCCCATCTGGACACAGGAATAACAAAAGACCATTTCTACATCACCTTAGACCAAATATTTACTTCTCAGTACGACATTCTAAATGTCCAATTTAAAGCCATCCCTAATCTACTGAGACCACAACTCCTCTACTGAGCATATTTGTAGAAATGATGCTATAAACTATTTCTCACTAAAGCTAAATAGGGCAGTTCCTGGAGAGAGTTCTTCCTTCCAGGACCCAGCCATCAGGGTATTAGAGGAGAATGTGCCTCTCTTGAAGACTTCCTCAGTGGCACTAGAGCCACCCTCAGCTAAACCTGGATTGACCCACTTTGCCTATTAACCGCCTAGATTAATGTAGCAGAAGCATCAGACTAATGTGACGGTGGATTAAAGAGAGCCCTGGTGCCCAACTTATTTTGCATTTCACTACACAGCAGGTCAAGTTAGATAAATTCCAAGTCCTTTTCCTGTGTTAAACCATCTGCAACTGGAACAAGAGGTTACTATTCAGACTCAAAGTGTTATCTCTGAGATTCAGGGAATTCCAGTACCAAAGGTTCCTCATGGCCATTTAAGAGGTGTGGTATTGGGATCTATCCTCAGAGACTCAAGCTGGCCTAGCAAGGGCTTGCTGGTTTGGACTTTCATCCCCACTATTTACAAGGTATGTGGTCCTGGGAAGGTCACGTCACCTATCCGTGCCTTCATTTTCTGAACTGAACAATAATAAACATGATGAGGTCCAGCTTATCAGTGAAATTAATCTGTGAACAGTGCTCAGCTTAAGCCTGGTCCCTATCTTCTGGTGAAAAGACTTTGGTGAGGCTGTAAGGAAAAAAGGTTTGCACACAGGGGACTTGTCACTCACTTGACTCCACCTCACAAAGGAGCAAAGGGGAAGCCTCAGCTCCTGACAGAGGAAAAGAAGCAAGAACACTGGAGTCTGCTCTCACCCTGCCTGAGGTCCAGAACCATCTCTGAACCTTGCTCCTTGACTTTCCTCAACATCTGTAAAGAAAGGCCTAATGGGAACAAGCAAAAACAGCTAAGTAGGCAATTGTATGAATATGAAACTACATAATGAAATACCAGTTGCTATCCAGTCAACTCCAACTCATGGCAACTCCACATATTTGAGAGAAGGACTATGCTCCACAGAGTTGTCAATCACTGATTTTCTAGAAGTAGATCACTAGGACTTACTTCTGAGGCACCTCTGGGTGCACTCGAACAGGCAAACTATCAGTTAGATTCTGGAGTAATATTCCCAGGAGACCCTACTCCCTAGGAGGATCTGGAGCTTTTACCACTGTGTGGGAAATCACTTAAGGGACCTAATGACTTTCTTCAGTTAGCTCCTTGTCAAAATAATGGAGATAGCAGAAGTGCTATGACAAAGGGACTCATGGGAACCCTCTCTGTCCTTGACCATTGGAGACTCCAGCGTTACTCCCTTTCCAGTCAGCATGCTTCATTGCAGACTTATGGCAAGAGTGGCTGATGGGGCAATATTAATTTCTGATCAAATTGACTTTAAGACAAAAACCACCATATGAAACAAGGAAGAACATTATATAATGATTGAAGGATCAATTGAACAAGAAGATATAACCATAATAAATATCTATGGACCCAATGAAATAGCCCCAAAATACATAAATCAGACTTTAAAAGAGTTGAAAAGGCAAATAGATGACTCCACAGTCATAGTGGGAGACTTTAATACATCACTTTCAATGAAAGATAGAACAACTGGAAAGAAACTCAATAAAGATGCAGAAGAGCTAAACAATACAATCCACCAACTTGACTTCATAGATATCTACAGGGCACTTCACCCAAAAACAGCACAATATACATTCTTTTCCAGTGCACTTGGAACATTTTCCATGATAGACCATATGTTAGTACATAGAGCAAGCATTAATAAGTTTAAAAACACTGAAATACTGCAAAGCATCTTCTCAGATCATTAAGCTATCAAATTAGAAATCAACAATAGGAAGATCAACAGAAAAAGTGTAAACACATGGAAACTGAACAACACCCTCCTTGAGAAAGACCAGATAAGAGAAGAAATAAAAATTCAAATTCAAATATTCCTTAAATCAAATGAGATTGAAAACACAACATACCAACATCTTTGGGACATAGCAAAAGCAGTGATCAGAGGCCAATTTATAGCAATACATGAACACATCAAAAAAGAAGAAAGAGCCAAAATCAACACTTTAAATGAACATCTCTAACATTAGAAAAAGAACAGCAAGAAAAGCCTACACACCAGAAGAAAGGAAATAATAAAGATTTGAGGAGAAATCAATGAAACAGGAAATAGAAGGTCAATAGAAAAAATCAACAAGAACAGAAGTTGATTTTTTGAAAAGATTAAAAAAATTGACAAATCACTGGCAAATTTAACAAAGGAAAAGAGGGAGAGAATACAAATAACATGAATAAAAAACGAAATGGGTGACATCACAACAGAACCAACTGAAATAAAAAGGATAATATCACGATACTATGACAAACTGTACTCCAACAAATTGAAAATCTGGAAGAAATAGACAGATTTCTAGAAACACACCACTTACCTAAACTAACACAGACCGATGTGGAAAAGTTGAACAGATCCACAACAAAAGAAAAAATTGAACAGATCATCAAAAAATTTCCATCAAAAAAAGTCTTGGCCCAGATGGTTTCACCGGGGAATTCTACCAAACTTTCAGAGGAGAACTGACACCATTCCTACTCAAACTATTCCAAAACATAGAAAAGGATGGAATCTTCCCTAACTCATTTTATGAAGCAAGCATAATCTTGATACCAAAACCAGGCAAAGACATCACTCAAAAGGAAAGCTACAGACCAATATCTCTCATGAATATAGATACAAAAATCTTCAACAAAATCCTAGCCAATAGACTCCAACAATATATCAAGAAAATCATTCATTATGACCAAGTGGGGTTCATAACAGTTATGTAAGGATGGTTCAACATTAGAAAAACAATCAACATCACCCACCACATATGTAAAACAAAGAAAAGGACCGCATTATCATATCAATTGATGCAGAAAAGGTATTCAATAAAATCCAACACCTGATCAAAACTCTCAACAAAATAGGAATAGAAGGGACATTCCTCAACATAATAAAGGGCATCTATACAAAACCAACAGCCAATATTATTGTCAATGGAGAGAGACTGAAACCATTCCTTTTGCAAAAAAGAACCAGACGAGGATGCCCTCTATCACCACTACTATTCAACAAAGTCCTAGCCAGAGCCATAAAGCAACAAAGGCATCCAAATTGGTAAGGAAGAAGTCAAACTATTCCTATTTGCTGATGATATGATCCTATACCTAGAAAGTCCAACAGACTCAGTCAAAAACCTACTGGAACTAACTGAGAGATTTAGCATTGTGGCAGGATACTACATCAATGTCCAAAAATCAGTTGGATTCCTCTATACCAGCAAAGAGATTGCTAAAAAAGAAATAAGGAAATTAATAACATTTACATTGGCTACTAAAAAAATAAAATACTTGGGAATAAATCTTACCAGGGACACAAAGAAAACTATAAAAAACTGTA
>NW_006921726.1:5909311-5940171 GCF_000298275.1 Orycteropus afer afer
AAGGCTGGCGGTTCAAACCCACCAGCCACTCCTCAGAAGGAAGGTTGGGCAATCTACTTCCATAGTGATACTGCCTCGGAAACTCAAGGACAGGCTGCTATGAGTCAGGGCCAACTCGACGGCACATAACAACAACAATATATGGCATAAATCGACTACCAAGCATAACCCAAAATGAACAAACAGCAGAAGAGAAACTAGATGAATGGGACCTTCTAAAAAATTAAATTTTTCTGTGCTTCCAAAGACTTCTCCAAAAGAGTCAAAAGAGAACCTACAGATTGGGAAAAAAAATATTTGGCAATGACACATCTGACAAGGGACTTATCTCTAGAATTTATAGAAAATTCCAACAGCTCAATAATAAAAAGGCAGATAATCCAATTAAAAATGGACAGAAGACATGAATAGACACTTCACCAAGGAGGATATTCAGGCAGCCAACAAACATATGAAGAAATGCTCATGATCATTATCCATTAGAGAGATGCAAATCAAAACAATGAGATACCATCTTGCCCCAGCACTAGTAGCAAAGTTCAAGACAGAAAATAACAAATTCTGGTGAGGATGTGGAGAGATTGGGACTCTCATACACTGCTGGTGGAACTGTAAAATGGTACAGCCACAGTGGGAAGCAGTATGGTGATTCCTTAAAAAGTTGGAATTAGAAATACTATTTGACTCATTCATTACATTACTAGATATATATATCTTAAAGAAGTGAGAGCCAGGACAAGAACAGACATATGCATACCCATGTTCATTGCAGCACTATTTACAATAGCTAAAAGATGGAAACAACCTAGGTGTCCATCAACTGAAGAATGGATAACCAAACTATGGTACATATATACAATGGAATACTATGCAACCCTAAAGAATAACATAGAATCTGCAAAACACTGCATAACAAGGATGAACTTGGAGGACATTATGCTGAGTGAAATAAGTCAGTCACAGAAGGACAAATATTGTATTAGTCCATTCTTGTAAAAGCCAAGGAAAGGTTTATCTATGAAAGGAAATTTTCTTTGTTAGTTACCAGGGGAGGGAGGGTAGGGGAGGGAATGCTGTTAGATAGATAGAGATAAATATTGATTTGGGTGAAGAGAAGGGCAATGTACCAAATGTGAGTGAGCAACATGGTGGTATTGAGGAAGAAGAAGACATAAAGAGATACATGGGAGATACAGACAATAAAGATGAACCCTTTTGCACATACAGTACTGCATTGCCAGTGAAGGCAAATGCAGGAAGGCAAATATATGGGTGGATAGATGGGTGGACAGGCTGAACTATTAGGTATTTCTATGAAGTGGGGAGTGCACCCAAGACCATGTATAGGGTTGGTAGACAGTGGTCCTAGAAACGTATTTGTTTGATATGAATTCCCAGGTGTATAGTAGAGCTGACAAGTGACAAGGTTGTAGTCAACTTTGTGGTCACAGCCAGCTACCCAGAGGGACCAAATAGTTGAACCAGTGGGCTCGGGGCCATAGTCACAGGGGACATCAAGCTCAACTGGCATAACATACTACATAAAACGCTGTTCCACCTCCTACTTTGGCCAGTAGCGACTGGGATCTTAAAAGCTTGCAAGCAGACATCTAGATGCAACGATGGGTCTCTCCTTGTCCAGAGCAAAAAAGAATGAACAAAGCCAAAGATTCATGGAAACAATTAGTCTTAGCAACTGGTACACCATGCAATCTGCAGCCTATATGACTATGAGACCAGAAGAACTAGATGGTGCCCAGCTACCACTGTCAACCACTCGTAGGGGGATCTCTGTAGGAGATCCTGAACAGAGGAAGAACAATGTGGAACAAAACTCAAAATCATTTGGAGAAAAAAAAAAAAATGGGGGAGGAGGGACCAGTTTTGCTGGTCTGATAGAGCTTGGTGGAACTACTGAGACTATGGCCCCTAGCTGCCCTTCAGGTCTGGAATTGAACCCACACCTGTGGCTTCCAGCCAAACAAAAGACAGGCATAGGAGTTGAACATTTACCTGAGGTAGATACTCTCCTTGGAGAGATCAATCATGGGAGAAAGAAGGGCTGCTTATGCACAGGGAGACAGCTCAGGGGGCAGGAGTCCATGGAGGAATGGACACAGGGAAGAGGTAACTATCAGGAGGAAGTGGGAGGGGAGCTGTTTCATTGGGGTGGACTGTAGTCAATGTCATGAGACAAAGTGTATGTGAACTGTTGTATGGAAAGTGAATTTGCTCTGTAAATTTGCACCAAAATCACCATAGTAAAGAAGAAAAAAAAAAAAAAGAATGGCTAATGGGTCAGAAGCACAACTGAGTTCTCCATTATTTTGGCAAATGTCTCCCTAGCCCTCTCCATAGAGTCCCTTGGGAGTGCAAATGTTAAACTGTTGCTAACTGAAAAGTTGATGGTTCAAGTCCACCCAGAAGCACCTTGGAAGAAAGGCTTGTTGATATACTTCTGAAAATATCAGCCATTGAAAACTTTACAGAAGACAGTTCTACTCTGACATGCATGAGGTCACCAGGAGTTGGAGTCAATCCCTCTCCACAGGCAGCCAGAGTACATCTGTGGCAAGCAGTTGCTTCCCAGAACAGCCCTGTTGAGCCACCAAGTGGGGAACACAGCAAGCCTAAGAAGGGTGTGGAGGTTGCTAGCAGGTCCAGGCAGTTACAGGTAAATCTCAAGTCTTCTCTTCAGCTGCTCTTCTCCCACCACTGCCCCCACCTCCGCCACCTGGTCCTGGAGCAAAGTCCTTTTCACTTGCTTTGTGGGGCCACTTTTTACTCACAGAGCAAAGTTCTTCCCCTCCCCTTCATCATCGCAGGCTCTAGTATCTTCATACTCAGAAACCTCTCTCTGGACACAGCAGTGGCTCATAGAAGAAAGGATGAGGAGGTGGCCTAGAGTGAGACTCCCCTCACCTGAGCCCTGCATACCCACCCCAACTATTCCAGCAGCTTCTCAAGCCCCAGGCTGGCCTGGTGAACAAGCACATTTCACAGGATAATTATTATGAAAGCCAGTTTCTCAAACTGATAGTCACAACTATAATTATATAGTGTTTGGAGCTTGCAAGGACATTTTCACATGCATTATCTGATCGACTCCCTCTCAGCCAGGCTTTGAGGTAGGTATTATAATCCTCAGTGGATAAATGAAGAAACAAAGTCTGAAAGGGCGAGGGTGATTTGCCTGCAGGTCAGATTTGGGACTTAGAGGCCCTCCCTAATGCTTCTCTTTCCCGTCACAGCACAGCCCTCTGTCCCGTAACCCTCCTTTGTTTCTCCTTAATAGGATTAAGAAACTCAGCCCTACACATTGGTCCTCTCCTTAAATAGGCATCAGTATTTTTTCCTCTCTATCATAGGTTAGGATCTTAATAGTAGGTATTTCAGTGGTAGAATGAGGTGACTGCTGACAGTAATTGTTAAACATGAGTGAGATTTTTAAACAATGAACCTCTGGTTCACATTCTCCCACTGCTAGCTGCATTCTCCAAAAACTCAAATTCACTGCCATCGAGTCGGATCTGATTCACAGCAACCCCTCCTTGGTTTTCTGAGGCGGTATCACTATAGAAGTAGATTGCCCAATCTTCCTTTCGAGGAGTGGCTGGCAGGTTTAAACCACCAGCTTTCTGGTTAGCAGTCAGATGCCTTAGGCACTATGGGGCCTGAAATACTATAACTGCAATTCACTGCAACAACTCCTACCCACCAGCTCCTGTCCCCATCTCTCCCTACTCTCCTGTGTGGGTAGGAAGGGATGCCTCTCTGATAAGCACATAGTTTGGCACAGATCATCAATAAGGTGTTGTGAAGCTGACCAAGTCTGTTGTTGTTGTTGTTAGTTGTCACCAGGTTAGCCCCAACTCATGGCAACCCCGTGCACTACAGGACTAAACAATGCCCAGTTCTCTACCACCTGCATGATCAGTTGTAAATTGGACTGTTGTGATCCACAGGGTTTTTACTGGCTGATTTTTAGAAGTAGATTGCCTGACCTTTCTTCCAAGTCTGTTTTAGTCTGGAAGCTCTGATGAAAACTGTTTGACATAATAACAACATATAAGCTTCCACTGACAGACTGGTGGTGGCTGTGCTTGAGATGCATGGGAATTGAACACAGGTCATATAGTGCCTAAGGCATTTGACTGCTAACCAGAAGGCTGGCGGTTCAAACCCACCAGCCACTCCTCAGAAGGAAGTTCGGGCAATCTACTTCCATAGTGATACCACCTTGAAAACCTAAGGAGGGGTTGCTATGAGTCAGTTACGACTGTCTACGGCAGTGGGTTTGGTTTTGGTTTTTCTCCTAGATGAAAGGCAAAAAAGTCTAGCACTGAACCACCACTTTCCCCTAAAAAAAAAAAAAACTCACTGCCATTGAGTCGATTTCAAGTTCATAGCAACTCGTCCTTGGGTTCCCAAGGTGGTATCTGTACAGGAGTAGATTGCCCAATCTTCCTTCCAAGGAGTGGCTGGTGGGTTTGAACTGACAGCCTTCTGGTTAGCTGTCAAATGCCTTAAGTACTAGGCCACCAGAGCCCAGGTGCACATGGACAACAGGCAAAATGTGAGCCAACTTGTGACTACAGGATGCGACTCATGACAGAAAGGCTGAGGAAAGGTTTAGGTTTTTCAGTGAGCACTACAGAGAAGCAGGCTTATCACTTCAGTAATATCTGGGGATTACAAGGAAAACAAGCTCCCAGGAGCACCAGTGGCCCCAAAGCAGGAGCCTGGGCATGAGGAGGGTTTGGAGGGGGTGTCTCAGGTTTTCACCTCGCCTGAGCATATCTACAAGAAAGCTCTGCACCACCTCTAGGGCTGTGAGTTTCATCCCTGGTTACACATTAGAATCATCCTGGGTGCCTTTAAAAAAGACTAAATGCCTGGGCTTAACCCTAGACAAACTGAGTCAGGTCCCTGATAAGTGGGCCCCCAACAGTGGCATCTTATAGACAATTGTAATGTGAAATCAAGATTGGAAATCATCAGGTGGAATCTGCAGGCCCAGAACCTGACACATGCTTCAGTTATTGATTCCACTGTTGTCCATGTGCACCTGAGTAGGGACAGCATGCTGGGTACACAAGGGTACTGTTGCAAAAAAACAAGACAACAAAACATTGTGAACAGAAAAGAAAGTTACTCAGCTAATCCAAGACTTACAGCTTGAGACAAAGGGCTAGAGTTAAGGCTAGAGTCTTGAAAAGGGTCATATACTCTCTCAGCTGAAAGTAGTTCAATTTCCAAAGTGAGTCGGGGCATGCGCCCCATGACCTACAAATTACAGAGAAAAGAACAAACGAAATGTAAGCAGGCTTCATGCAAATGGTGGAAAAGGAGGTTTGTTGCCCCTACACGTACCCTTAGTTACTAGTTACCAAATAAAAATGAGGCTACCAGTAAGATAAAATGAGGCAAACTAAAGGAAACAAGAAGAAAGACAAGGTCATCTCTAACAATGTGATAAAGAAGAACTAACAGATACAATTAATTCTTTAATCAAGAGTTAGATGATACCATCATAAGCAGAAGAAAGAAAAAAATCAAGTGAAGAAAAGTACAGGTCCTAAATTTTCTGAGTTATGCTTTTGCCAAGTGCATCACTCAGAATCAAAGTAAATTTTCTTTCAAAAACTCCTGTGATCAGGGGATATCAAGCTCAATTGGCATAACATACTATACAAAACATTGTTCTACCTCCTACTTTGGAGAGTAGTGACTGAGATCTTAAAAGCTAGCAAGTTGCCACCTAGATGCAACGATGGGTCTCTCCTCGTCCAGAGCAAAGAAGAATGAAAAAAAAAAAACAAAATTCATGGAAACAATTAGTCCTAGTGACTGGTACACCATCCAATCTGCAACCTATATGACTATGAGACCAGAAGGACTAGATGGTACTCGGCTACTACTGTCAACCACTTGGAAGGGGATCTGTGTAGGAGATCCTTGATAGAGAGGGAAAACAATGTGAAACAAAACTCAAAATCATTTGGAGAAAAAAAAAATAAGGTGGGGACCAGGTTTACTGGTCCGATAGAACCTGGTGGAACCACTGAGACTATGGCCCCTAGCTGCCCTTCAGATCTGGAATTGAACCCACACCCGTGGTTTCCAGCCAAACAAAAGACAGGTATATGAGTTGAACATTTACCTCAGGTAGATATACTCCTTGGAGAGAACAATCATGGGAGAAAGAAGGGCTGCTTATGCACAGGGAGACAGCTCAGGGGGCAGGAGTGCATGGAGGGATGGACACTGGGAAGAGGTAACAATGGGGAGGAAGTGGGAGGGGAGCTGTTGCATTGTGGTAAACTGTGGTCAATGTCATGAGACAAAGTGTATGTGAACTGCTGTATGGAAAGTGAATCTGCTCTGTAAATCTTCACCCAAATCACAAAAAAAAAAAAAAAAAAAAAAAGGTCCTGCGATCAACGGAAGAATGGATAAGCAAACTATGGTACACAATGGAATACTATGCAACATTAAAGAATAATTAGAATCTGCAAAACACCAAATAATGTGGATAAACTTGGGGGATATTATGCTGAATGATATAAGTCAGTCACAGAAGGACAAATATTGTATTAGTTCATTATTGTAAAAAGTCAAGGAAAGGTTTATATATGGAAAGAAACTTTGTTGGTTATCAGGGGTGGGACAGGAGGGGAGTGTACACTGCAAAAAAAATTAAATAAACATGAAAAATAAATCAGACCAAAATCTCTTACTTTGTTTAAAAAAAAAAAAATTACTCACGTAACTATGAATCTCTATTCCCATCTTGCGTCAATAAAGCAATAATTGAGCTTGGGGGGAAAAAATTCCTGTGAAACTAAAACAATTAGTGTAAAATGACCACTGGTTATTTTTCTCTTTGCTAATCTTGAGGCCATTGTTGGTAATCTTCCAGAATATGACAGACTAGGAAGAAAGGTCTGGTGATTTACTTCTGAAAACCAGCCTACAAAACCCTATGGATCACAACAGTGCAATCCTCAGTTGCTCATGGGAATGGTGCAGGAAGCATTTCATTGAGCTGTGCATGTGGTTGCCATGAGTCAGGGGTCAACCTGATAGCAGCTAAAACAACAACAATCTTGAGATAATGTGGATAAGGAGGATGGCAACAAAGATGCTTGAGGGTTCAGAATTCCCAGCCTCATAGCATACAGATGACCTGCACCTATGCTTTTCCTCTCACCAGACTGGAGAAGTTAGTTGAGAAGGTGAGTGGAAGATGTGCTAAATCTATTTCCTGCTGGGGAATAGCTGTCATGAGGTTTTGTTAAAGCACAGAGCTTACCAATGAACATCCTCATTCTTGATGGGGATCTTACATACTACTGCTAAAGGTAGACAACAACAAACTCTCATTTCCATTAACAGATGAATGGCCAATGCCCATCAACAGATAAATAGATAGACAACATGTGGTATATATGTACGAAGGAATATTATTCAGCTGTAAAGAGAAATGAGTTTCTGATCCATACAATGCCATGGATGAACCTGGAAAACATCATGCTGAGCAAAATAAGCACTATATGATCCCACTTCTATGAAATAGAGACCAAAGTTCAGTAGAGGTTACCAGTAGCAGAAAAGGGGAGGAGAGAGGGAGTCATAGCTTAGAGGACACTGAGTTTCTATTAATGGTAATGGAAAAATTTGGAAACAGTGATGATGGCTGCACAACTCAGTGACTGTAACTAATGTCACTGAATTGTATGTGTAAAAATGATGAAAATGGCAAATGATGTATTATATTTCACCATAATATTTTTTTAATCAAAAAGAAAGAAAGAAAAAGGGAAATTAAAAAAAGAACCACAAACTTCCAAGCCAAACGAGTAGGAAGTAGAATGAATCAGAGAAATCCAAAAAGTTTTATAAGTCTGATGCTCTTCAGGAGCAAATGCTGCCCTCCTTTCTCTTCCACTGGAAGGAAGGATGACTTCCTAGCTCGGTTGCAGAAGGACCTTCAACAAAGGTCTGAAGTTCACCAAAAATTTGTTTCTTCTTTCTTAAAATTTATTTTTTAACTTACCCAAAACAAAAAGACCCACTGCCATTAAGTTGATTCCTACTCATAAGGTTTCCAAGGCTGTACATTTTTATGGAACTAATTTGCTTCATCTTCCTTCCACAGAGCAGCTGGTGAGTTTGAACCACCAACCTTCTGGTTAGCAGCCAAATGCCTTACCCACTATGCCACCAGAGCTCCTTTTATTTTTCAACTTGCATATAGTAAAAATCACTCTTGGTGTACAGTTCTGTAAGTTTTCACATGGTCAAAGAATTGTGTAACCACCACTACAACCAAATCACTCCCCAAAATTCTTCTTCTAACAAATATCTCAGTACAAGTGATTTCCACTGGACAAGCCCTCCTAAAAATGGCCAGTTAGCTGCCATCAAGCTGGCCCCCAACTCATGGTAATCCCATGTACAAATGCTGCCCAGTCCTGTGCCATCCTCGTGATTAGTTGTACATGGGGTGGTTGTGATCCGTAGAATTTTCATTGGCTGATTTTTAAATGTAGATTGACAAGACTGTCTTCTGAAGCACCTCTAGGTGGACACAAACCTCCAACCATTTGGTTAGTAGCTAAACATGTTAATTAACTGTTTGCACCACCCAGAGACTCCCATGAATCTCAGAGGGCCCCTTAAACACCAGCTCCTTCATTCTCCAGCTGCTCAAGAGAGTAGAAAAACCCTTCTCTCCATTCAGGCAAAAAAAAAACTGAGATTTGTAAAATTAAACTATCATAAGCAAGACATGCAGGGCAAACATCAAACTTTCTTTCTTGGAAATACATGCAAATAATAAGTTATACTATAAGAAAGGAGGGGGCTCTGGTAGCATAGTGGCTAAGACACTTGCCTGCTAACCAGACGACTGGCGGTTCAAACCCACCAGCCACTCCTCAGAAGGAAGGTTGGGCAGTCCTACTTCCGTAGTGATACTGCCTCGGAAACCCAAGGAGGGGTCGCTATGAGTCAGGTATGACTCGACAGCACATAACAACAACAACAACATAAGAAAGGATGCCATTCGTTCAGTCACTGGTGTCTCTGAGGGTTCCACACCCTCATCTTGTCCAATTGGGGTTGCTGTAAGCCCCTCACTCACTCTCTCCTGTCCTTGGCAGTGACACCCTGGTGCCCTCCCAGTATGCTTCATAGGGAAGGAAATGAGAGAACTAGAGAAACAGGGAGCTAAGAGCCAGTGCAATAGAAGCTGGGGTTTTGTGTTCAGCTGAGCATTAGCTGGACCAAATGCCACAATCTCCCCATCACAGGGAGGTAGATGAGACCCACTCAAGGGGCTAACTTTAAAAGGGATGAAAGACAAAAAAAAAAAAAGATAAATTGAGGGTGGAGGAGGGGAAGGGAGGTAACACTTCCAAAAAGCAAACTTCACAGCTGCCAGACCAGACCAGTTCTAGAGGTGGGAGGCACTGGCAGTTGGGGGGAGCAGTTTATCTCCCCCAGATCTCCTTGGCATTTGGTCCTCTAGGCCAAAGCATTAAAGCATTTTCAAAGAAAGTCCAGTGAGAAGAGAAAGCATAGACACCACAGCCACTACCATCCCAATCGCAGGATTTTCTGTAGTAACAAGTGCAGCCAAATTACTGTCACCTTCTCTGAAGCCCAAATAACCAGTTAACTGTTGTTGTTGTTGTTGTTATTTGCCATCGAGTTGGCCCCGACTCATAGCGACCCCTCCTTGGGTTTCCGAGGCAGTATCACTGGTAGCATAGTGCCTAAGGCACTTGACTGCTAACCAGAAGGCTGGCGGTTCAAATCCACCAGCCACTCCTCGGAAGGAAGGTTGGGCAGTCCTACTTCCGTAGTGATACTGCCTCGGAAACCCAAGGAGGGGTCGCTATGAGTCGGGGTCGACTCGACGGCAAATAACAGCAACAACAACAGCATCACTACGGAAGTAGGAATGCCCAACCTTCCTTCCGAGGAGTGGCTGGTGGGTTTGAACCGCCAGCCTTCTGGTTAGCAGTCAAGTGCCTTAGGCACTATGCTACCAGAGCTCCTAACCAGTTAACTAGCTACTCTCAAGTTCACTCTGACACATGCTGCTGACCCCATGTGTGTCAGAATAGCACTGTGCTCCATATGTTTTTCAATGGCTGATTTTTCAGAAGTAGAACTCCAGGCCTTTCTTTTGAGTCATCTCTGAGTGGATTTGAATTTCCAACCTTTTGGTTTAGTAGTCAAGAGTGTTAACCATTTGTACCAACGAAGGACTCTAACGGACTCCTAAACAACTAAATAGTCACTCTGTTCTACACCAGAAAATTCCTTGGTGTCTTCCCACCTCATGAAATTATAAGCTACAGTGAACTTCAAGGGTACAAAAGAAAAGCTACAGTCTCTCCTTTCCCCTTTCTTCTACAGAAAGATGAGATGCCCAGGGATGAGAGAGAAACTTTTTCTATAGAACAGTCGTGGGGATATGAGAGGGGCCACCAGGCTTCTCCTGAGAACTGTAACTTGAACTGTAAGTTGTGTTACCCAGTAAAGTTCCTTCTTTCAAGCAGTGTTCTTCTTAGTTGTTTAGTTTGGGAATGGGTGGGAGATGTTTATCAGTGCAGCCTCTCTTTATCTGGAGCTTCCTTCCTTTCCAAGGAAGCCTCAAAGCCCTCTGGTTCCCTGCCCTTCACAAGACTACATCTCCATAAATAATTATCTCCATTTGGGGGAGAGGGTTTGCATATCAAAGAACTCCTTTGGGAGAGTTGAAAATCATTTAAAAGGAAATTGTAAATAGTCTGTTGCTCAGAATTTCTCTCTGGTCTGTGGGGCTACCGGAAGTGATGTCATTATTCATTATAAAGTGCGTTGGATCTTTTTTCTTTTCTCTTTTTGCTAATGGGTAGAACAGAAGAAAAATAACAAAGGATGGATTCCCCTAGCCCTCCTCCTCTTCCAGCCCTCTCTCTTCTCCCCACTCCCAGCCCCCATCCCCACCGCAAGGATTTGGCCACCATTGTCCTAGAATTTCAATACTGCTCAGAAAATGAAAAGCCTTTGAATGCCATAAGGGGGTGGGGCGCAAAAGAGCATCCCGCTCCTCTGGGTCAACTCAAGATTCCTTTCATTTTGGCAGGCTCCTTGGTTATAGACCCTGCTTCACAAAGGCCACAAGTTCCCGTTCCTGGAAGGAGCTAGGAGGGTGGGGGTGGAGGGGGAAGGATAGAGGGAGGGTTTCAATTAAAAGCTAATAGCCTTTTGTTGATGAGCTCTCTGGGGTCCTGCCCGTGTTTATTGGACCTCACTGTGTGCTGGGACAAACCATGTGACATCAGAGTAATCTCTGTCCCGTTTCCTGAAATACCATTAAAAAAAAAAAAAAAAAAAAATCATTTGAAAGAAAAAAGTTTTCTGGGAAGCAGACTTTTGAGACAGTAAAAACAGCCTTGTCAAGGCAAGGGAGGAGGGAGGAGGAAAAGGTGAGGGGGTAGAGATGACCGCGGAGCCTGAGTACCCAGAGAGAGGTGGAGTAACCTTCCAGAACCCCGCTGGAGAAGGCCATTCTTGACAAGGTGTTTCTGCTCGCTCCACCTTGGACAGATCTTTCTCTGCAGATCCTGGGCAGCTTTTTATCTCGGATCCATTCTGGCTTCCCAATCTGTAACATTTTTTTCTGTAGGGCGGGGGACCCCCAGCCCACGTGGGTTATGCCCTGGCAACAAAGGGCCAGCCCTGGGGTAGTGCATTCACTTTTATTTTTCACATGCTCCCATGAATCCTTCTCCAGCTCCCTGCTTCACCCCAAGAAAAGCTGCCCTTGGTAACAAAGTGCGAATGTTTATAAACAGGCCTTCACCGAGGAGCCCAGGAGGCCCTCAGAGCCCCCAGCCAACAAAGAGTTGTGGAAAATCCCTACCCCCTACCAGGAAGTCAGCAAGGGGAGGGGCTTCCCACACCCGAGGGAAAGCACCGAGGCTCTGGGCCTGGGAAGCCCTAACAAAGTGCTGTGATCCTGGACAAGTCATTTAACTGCTCCAATCTCTGTATCCCTGCGTGTAAAATTTAATGGATTGGTTAAAATGGTGTCATTCAGCTCTAAAATTCTATAGGATGATCCTGACAATCTCTATCTCTCCCTCTCCTCCACCTCCACTTCCTCCTAAAGCCAGCAGGAGGTAAGGTACCAGTAGGCAGGAGTTAAATAGAACCCACACAAATACATGGTGATTAAATCTGTAGGAATCCCAGGGTGGTGCAAATGGTCAATGCACTCAACTGCTAACCAAAAGGTTGGAGGTTCATTGCAGTCCACCCAGAAGTGTCTTGGAGGAAAGACACGGCAATCTACTTTGAACAGATCAGCCACTGAAAACACTATGAAGTACAGTTCTATTCTGACACATACTGTCATTACAAGTTGGAATTAACTCGACAGACCCAAAGCACTGCCATAGAGTCAGATCTGACTCACAGTGACCCCCTCCTTAGGTTTTCCAGGTGGTATCACTACAGAAGTAGATTGCCCAACCTTCCTTCAGAGGAGCAGCTGGTGGGTTTGAACCTCCAGCCTTCTGGTTAGTGGTCAAATGCCCAGACAGCAACTGTTAAATGGAACCTACACAAATATTTGATGATTGAATGTGACAAAATGCCCCTCAGGAGGATTGGTATGGGAGGTCCCCTCCATACACACACACACACCCAAAAAGAAAAAAGAAAAGCAGAAAGGAAGCTCTGGTGGCATAGTGCCTAAGGCATTTGTCGCTAACCAGACAGCTGGTGGTTCAAACCTACCAGCCACTCCTCTGAAGGAAGACTGGGTAATCTACTTCCATAGAGATACTGTCTCAGAAACCCAATTCTTTGACTGCCTGATTATTAAAAAGAAAACTGGAGTTCAAGGTCAGGCTGTATGGCCTCAGTCAACTTACCTTACATCTCTATGCTGTTTTCTCATTTGTAAAATGTAAACACTGGGTCCTGCCTATTTTATTTAAAAAAAAAAAAGGAGGAGCATCAAATGCAGTTTGTAGGTGAATAAGCTCTGGTGGCGTAGTGCCTAAGGCATTTGACTGCTAACCAGAAGACTGGTGGTTCAAACCCACCAGCCACTCCTTGGAAAGAAGGTTGGGCAATCTACTTCCGTGGTGATACTGCCTCGGAAACTCAAGGAGGGGTCACTATAAGTCAGACCCAACTCCACAGCAGTGGGTTTGCTTTGTTTTTTTTTTTTTTTTGGTTTAAGCTATAAAAATAGCAAAACACTGCATAAGTGTAAAATGAAAATAATCACACTCATAAATCAAAACCAGCTGCCATCAAGTGGACTCTTACTCGCGGTGACCCCATGTGTGTCAGAGTGGAATTGTGCTTCACTGGGTTTTCAATGGGTGATTTTTCAGAAGTAGATCACCAGGCTTTTCTTGAAAGGCACCACTGGGTAGATTTGAACTTCCAAGCAGCTGAGCATGTTAACCATTTGCACCAACCAGCGACTTCAATCACACTCATACCCCCCCTCTTTATTTCTCCTTTAGCACGTGGTTGTAGATGAGGGAAAAACTCAAAGAATGAGACACCAAATCAGTTCTTAAATCAAAGGCTTATGGGAAAACAAATACTTGAGTCTCCATTTTCTGCAATTCTTCACTTGTGCTATGAAGGATCCCTTTTCTTGTATTTTTGAACCCTCCTTCTTAGTCTCCCAATAGGGTACTGGAGACAAAGGAAAACTGAACCTTCCTTGGGTTGACATCACTGAACTACTAGGGTGAATCAAGACAGAGGAATGGGAATTGAGGCAGCCTTTAATACAAATACAACATACTTTGGGGGGCCTTTCCTTCCCTCCCCTCTCCTTCCCTCCCTCCTTTCCTTCCTTCTTCCCTTCACCTCCTCTTCTCCCCCCTCCTTCTTTCCTTCATTTCTTTTGTCCATCCTTCCTTCCTTTTTTCCACATGACAGACAATAAAGGTTACAAGGAGCAAATCGTACAGTTTAGAGAAAACAACTAAAAGTGCATCTGAAGTTGGTGAAAAGGAACAATCTAACTTCTGGAACCAGATCTCTATATTGATGACTTAACATAATCATTTACCTTCCTTAAAAACGACTGTGTTGGAGGCATTGCTGGTGCTGTGCTAGAATTATCATCTTGCATGTTGGAGACCCAAGTTCATTATCAGCCAGTGCACCTCATGTGCAGCCACCACTCATCTGTCAGTGGAGGCTTGAGTGTTGCTATGATGCTAAAACAGGTTTCAGTGGCACTTGCAGATTAAGATGGACTAGGAACTAAGTCCTGGTGGTCTATTTCTAAAACCAGCCAGTTAAAACCCTATGAATCAAAACAGTCTGATCTGTAACTGATCATGGAGATGGTGCAGGACCAGGCAGTGTTCCATTACCAGGAGTCAAGGGCCAACTTGACAGCAGCTCATAAACGACTATGGAGACAGTAAGAGGTTGGGCCCAAGAAATCCCAGGCAACTCTGTACTTGAATTTGAGACAATAATTTCAGCCAGCTCTCTGCTTCCTTTCAACTTAACAAACAGCACCCCATTTTATCATTATCAACTTAGACAGTAGTAAATTAGGCCAATAAAAAGACAAGAGACATCACCTTGAGTAGAGCTAAAATTGAGGGAAATGGTGTTCAAATAAACTTCCCTCACCACAGCCTTTAAACAGTTCAAGAACATTTGAGAGAAGAACAGAAGCACTCTCTAGCCTGAAGAACATTCAGGGAGTAAATAAACTTGGAGAAACTGCTGACAAAGGAAAAGTTGCAGCATGGACAGCCAGAAGAATGAATAAACCTGTCCGAGAGGCAATGCAGCCGGAACACTCCTTAGAAGCGAGAATGCCCAGACTTCATCTCACCTGCTTTGGTCATGTGGTCAGAAGGAACCATTCCCTGGAGAAGGATATGGTGCTTGGTAAAGTGGAGGGTCAGCAAAAAAAGGGAAAGGCTCTCAACAAGATGGATTGACACATTGGCTGCAATGATGGGCTCAAGTATAGCAAGGATTGTGAGGATGGTGCACGAACAGGCAGTGTTTTGTTCTGTTGTACACAGGGTCACTTTGAGTCAGAGCCGCCTGGACGGCACCTAACGACAGCAATAACTTATCATATACTCCTAATCATCATCACTATATACTTTTTCCCAGCAGGTTCGTCGATATGCTTAAAGCTGAACAAAAGTTGTCTCAAAAAAGTAAGAGTGGACAGGACAGTGCTGATCGAAACTCTTACTGGAAACCCAGCAGTTAACATCCCCCTTCTCGCACCATTTTTAAATTCCTAGTTCATGAAATACATGAACTAGAAAAGCTTTCCACAGTCAGTTTTCAGCAGGAGGAAGAGTTAAGTCCAATCTCCCCCAATTCTCCTCTTTTCGTTGTCATGACCAACCATTTTTTCTAAAAGCTCAATTACTTTTCAACAGATTACCCTACAGAGTCCAATCTGCCTTGCGTATTTCACATCCAAAGTTAGGAAAGGTAGGAAGTATTGAAGGGAAGGTGAGACTCTTTGTGCACAGCCTGTGTTCTGAATTATTTGAGTAGATCCCATCATTACTTTTACCACTCATCTGCCAGTTTGCCATATTGTAGTGGCTTGTGTACTGCTATGGTGTTGGAATCTATGCCATCAGTATTTCAAATATCAGCAGGGTCACTCATGATGGCCAGGTTTTCAGGCGAGCTTCCAGGCTTAGACAGACTAGGAAGAAAGGCTTGGTGATCTACTTCTGAAAATCAGCCAGTGAAAACCCAACAGATCACAACAGAATATTGCCCGACATAGTGCTGAAAGATGAATCCCCTAGGTTGGAAGACATTCAAAATGCACAGTGGCGACAACAATGGATTTAAGCATACCAACAATTATAAGATGGCATGGACCCCATGACATTTTGTTCTGTTGTGTGGGTTCACCATGAGTCAGGGCTGACTCAACAACAACTAAAAAGGATCATTACTTGTTACAGTCTAATGAACTTGGTTGGTGATGCTGCCTGACTGGTGAGCTTTCAAAAAAATTTCCAGCAACTCTTCTGTGCTTTATACAAAGCTTCTACCACTCCCATCCCCCATGGGAACAAAATTGTAAGCACCAAAGAGATCAAATATCTAAATGGTTAGTGAGAGTGCTGCTAAGAATTAACAGTGAGATTAGGCTTTTATCCTGCATCAGTCCCCAGGAAAAACTAACCCTCTAACTAATTTTAAGCCTAATGACTATTTCTAAGAACAATTTTTTTTTAAAAAATATTATTGCCTTCCATGTTTTGTTTTGTTTAGACTGAGAACTATAAAGATTTTATCTTCAAAAGAAATACAAGAGAAACAGCAAACTGCCAGGCATAGGAAGCACTGGAAAATATTTGTTGAATGAACAAATAAAAGAATGAATGAAAGGGAATGAGCTAGCAACGCTTAAAGCTAATGACGGAGGTCATGGAGCAAATATGTAAAGAGAATTGGGGTCAGCCTGGAGTAATAAATTAGCATTTGGGCCATATTTGAAAATAGTGATGATCTCAATATCCCAATACCCTGGGAAGTTAATTCTAGAGCAACATTTATGTATCATTGTAGCCATTACATTAAGTGACACAATTACATTAAGAGGCTATACACATAAAAAAGGTCTTATGAAGAACAAGGGTGGCAAAAGCTCAGCGTTCTTTATTTCACATGTAGGACACAGCAGGTCATGAGTATATCTTACTATTGAACTTTGGATGCCCTACGTCTGGCAGCCAGTAATAAACCTTGCCTTCACTACTCACACTAATGTGGTTACAATTAATAACAATGAGAAAATAGCTCTAATTACCAAATTTATATTATTATTTTACTTACTGTTTTGCTTTAATTATCATTAAGTTAGTTTGCATTCCCAGGCATCAATCAAGTGATGGTGGGTTCAGATACCCCATATGTCTCCCAGAGGAAGTCAGACTAGAAATTGAAATTTAATATTTATCACAGATGATTATGAAATCAGTGATATAGCCAATTTCTATTTCCCAAAAAGATATGTTCAGTCATAAATCCTAATCTCTGTTAATGTGATCTAATCTGGAAATACAATCTTTTACACGTGTAATTAGTTAAATTCACAAGAGTTCGTACTGGAATACGAAAACAACCACCCCACTGCTGGGGAATCATTTCCCACTTATACAGACCCTTTCGGACAGAGTAGAACTTCCCCATAGGGTTTCCAAGGCTATAATCTTTACAGGATGAGACTGTTACATCTTTCTCCTGTTGAGTGGCTGGTGGGTTCGAACCGCCAAACTTCTATTAGTATCTGAGCACTTAATCACTGCACCATCAGGGCTCCTTTCATCCTGAAATCAACCAAAAAAAACAATCTCACTGCCATCGAGTCAAATCTGACTCATAGCGACCTCTCCTTGGGTTTCCTAGGTAGTATCTCTACGGAAGTAGATTGCCCAGTCTTCCTTCTGAGGACTGGATGGTGGGTTTGAACCACCAGCCTTCTGGTTAGCAGTCAAATGCCTTAGTATTAGCCAAAATAGGTGGGGCCTAATCCAGTATGCCTGATGTCCTCAGAAGAGAAGAGAGAAAAACACAGAAGGGAGACAGCCATGTGAAGACAGACAGATTGGAGTTATGGTCCCACAAACCAAGAAACACTCAGGGTTACAGGAAACTGGTAGAGACAAGGCAGGATCTTCCTCTAGAGCCCTCAAAGAGAGCTTGGCCCTGCTGGCACCCTAAATTTGGACTCCTAGCCCCCAGAACTGTGACATAATAAATTTCTGTCAGTGTTTTGTGGTATGCTGTTGCAACAGCCCCTTTCTGGCCCTGCTCTGTGCCCTATTTCAGAATGGATTAGCAGCTCTTGCTGCCTTCTCATAACTACCACCTTCCCAACATCCTCGCTGCAAACATGTACCAAGTTATACAATTTCCTCTCTGCTATTTCAGTTCTTAAGGGGTTTGATGACTGAACTGTGTCTTATTTGCACTGTGGTAAAAATAAATGGTTCTTACATGAATGAAGGATAAATGAACAAACTTTAGACAGAATTTGGATTTCATTTCAGAGAAATGAGAAGCCATATAAAATGTAGGAGGTGAGTGATATGAAAATGTTGTATTAGGAATGGAGGAGATGGTGCTTACCAGCAGCATACAGTAAATAGATTTCAGTTTTTCACTGATTATAAAGTCCATGAGCCTAACCATATGAGAAAGACTGATATAAGAAAATACAAAGAAATTTGGAATAAGTAAAAAAAAAAAAAAAGACTGGGTGTTTTCAATGAAAACTATGAACTGTTTAGAGTACACCCTTCTAGTTATCTGACTCCAGCTTTTTACTGTTTTTTGAGATATTTTGCAGCTCTGTAAATGATAGTGACACCTCCTTGGGTTTCTGAGGAGGTATCTCTACAGAAGTAGATTGCCCAATTTTCTTTCTGAGGAGTGGCTGGTGGGTTTGAACTGCCAGCCTTCTGGTTAGCAGTCAAATGCCTCAGGCACTACACCACCAGAGCTCCCAGATAGCCAGTGTTGTTGTGTGCCATCGAATTGGACCTGACTTATAATAAATCCCTCCTTGGGTTTCCGAGGCGTTATCACTACAGAAGTAGATTGCCCAACCTTCCTTCTGAGGAGTGGCTGGTGGGTTTGAACTGGCAGCCTTTTGGTTAGCAGTCAAGTGCCTTAGGGACTATGCTACCAGAGTTCTTAGATAGCCAGTAGCAATGTAAAATCATTCTTATCCATAGGTACCCAAATAAATTCTTTCTGGTGAAGGTCCTATGGAGTCCTCCCTCCAAACCCCACTCCACTGAAAAATTCAAATTCCCAAATGTTTATAAATTAATTTCAACATCTCTTTATTCAAAGTAAATTTGTATTCCTTTACACAGTGGTCAAAGCATTCAGCTCCTAACCAAAAGGTTGGTGGTTCAAATCCACCAGTTATTCTGTAGGAGAAGGTGAGGCCGTCTGCTTCTGTAATGACAACATTGGAAACCCTATGGGGCAGTTCTACTTTGTCCCATAGGGTCACTATGAGTTGGAGTTGATTCAATGGCAGTGGGTTTGGTTTGGTTCAGGATTTGCCTTCTTTGAACCAATGGTAGCATCTTTCTGGTTCCCTTATTAATAATGAATGAAATACCATCCTTAACATGATCATTTTCTATCTGTATAAGAGTCATGATTTTATGTTTTTCTGGCAATTGTCCTTTAACACAAAGGCCAAATTAACTGAGGGATTTCATGCCAGTGGCCAATACACCATAGTGTTCTTTTTATGTGAACCCCACCTTAGTTTAGTACCAAGAACAGTCACACTTTCTTTTGAGCAAATAGCTTGCTTTTGTGATTTGTGTAATTGAAGTTTGCCTTCTGGTGAACTCCCCTAAGTAGCTCAAACTCACATCCGTGGCCATTTCAGACTACATTTCTTAGGCCAATTTCTGGCTCCATTTTATGCCCCCGCTATTAGAATTTTTGTTTTTTGTTTGTTTTGTATTTTTACTCACACATTTCATGTGTTTATTGTTCTTTGTGTATTATTAAAAACCATCTTAAAACAACAACAACAAAACCAAATCAGTTGTTGTTGAGTCGACTCCACGTGTGTCAAAATGAAATTGTGCTCCACAGAGTTTTCAATAGTTGATTTTTCAGGAGTAGGTCTTCCAAGGATCCTCTGGATAGACTCAAATCTCCCACCTTCCTTTAGCAGCCAAGCTCATTTACCATTTGCACCACCCAGGGACTCCCTGCAGGAGGGAGGGGGAATGGAAAAGGAAGGGGTAGCTTATTCAAAAGCATTTTGAAGGAAGGAAAAGGAATCCTGACAACACGTTAGATATGAGGGAAAAAAAGCAGGGGCAAGGAACACCCTTAGGTTTTTAAGCAAAAATATGGGCATGACATTAATGTGTTCTGAACTCATGTAAGCAGCAGCTTCCCATACACTTTTTGAGGTGGGGGCAGTCAGAGAATTTAAGTATTTATCCCAGAAACCTAACAAATGAGGACTTAGGCTTTTGTGTCCACATGTAAAAACAGATTAAAAATGGAGAGACGGTGCACTCTACCCCTGAGTCTAGATTATAAAAGGTTCTCTGGGTCCAGGAAGGTCAACTCTGGGCAGGTGAACCAGCCAGAGACTAGGCACAGAGGGTAATGGCTGCCTCTCAGCAAGCTCAGCTGTATTCACCATTGCTGACAAATCCCAATAAAGACCTTTATGCTAGTACTTTCCCAAATGGGTTCTCTTCCAAATGCTGGAGCTGGGAACACACAATAGTATGCCCGTAAGCAAACACCAATGGAGGAGAGAACAAAAGATGTTCTTCCAATGGTCCCATTAGCACGTTTGAGAGATTCATCAAGCTCAAATCTCTCTAAGGACCAAGTTTGCCTGGTCTGCTAACTGCACATAGATTAACATGTCACACAGAGGCAGTTAGGACACAAGGTAACAAAATGAGGCCCAATCCCAAGGAAATCAATTGACTGGATGAAGATGCCCTAATGCTGATGTAGGAACCAAACACTACTTTGAATATTCCCAAAACACTCAATATGAAGATGCCTCAATGTGTCTGGACTTGGGAGAGATTTCATTATGAGGCAAATAGGATGTCTGTCCAGGGAAGGATCCCCTTCCCTAGGACCCTGATTCCTCTGAAGATAGACAACTTACTGCTTGTCCAGAACAGAAATGGGCTTGTTAAATATCACAACAGAATATTACCTTTGCCAGCTATAAAAAAAAAAAAAAAAAAAGGTCTCCACAGAGTAGTGTTCTTCAGCTTTTGGGGGTTGCAGAGGGTCTAAAAAATGGGATAGAATTTCTGGGCACAAAAATGCACATATACTGTGTTAGGGATTGAATTGTGTCCCTCAATAAAGGAGTTGGAATCCTAACCCCTATGCCCAATAAATATAATCCTGTTTGGAAATAGGGTTTTCTTTGTTATGCTCATGAGGCCTTAACAGTGTAGGGTGTGTCCTAAATCTAATCACTTCTGCATTATAAGGAGCACATTAGAACAGGGACAAGCAATACAAATGGGGAAGACAGATAACAGATGAAGACTGATCAGGAACTAAGGAACACTTAAAGACAAAAAAGATCTTTCTCGAGCCAACAGGGAGTCTTCTCCTAGTACTGGCATCATAAATTTGGGCTTTTAGTTTCCTGAACTGTGAGAAATTAAATTTCAATTTTTTAAAGCCACCTATGTGTTGTATTTTTATCACATCAGCAGTAGGAAACTAAGACATACTACAAATGCACATATACACACAACTTCAGAAGGTTCACAAGACCCCTGAGGTCCATCCAGGGCCCCAGGTTACAAGCTGCTAACATAGTCCAGTGGCTATCCTGTAGCCACCAGTGAGTGGTTCTACTAGCCAAAAAGTTTGGTTGAGATGGTTTGTGCTAAGAGGTCAGGGTGAGGAGCAGAGTGGACATGCATTCCTTCAGGTATTCTAGGTTCCATCGACAGGTGAGGTTAGCATCACATTTAGACTACAGGAGCTTTGCTCACCATCTAAATACTTTGCCTGAGCTGCTGACAAATGTGATATGCATGTTTTTTATTAAGGATTGCAATGATGAGCTGGCATAATAATGGACCTACATGGCTTTGTAAAGTCACCAAGGCATTGCCCATTATAATACTCAAAATTCATGTCACAGAAAATAATTCTGCCTTTGGTAAATAATAATAATTGTTGGTATAGTTATTGCCAAGTTGGGTCTGATTCATGATGACCTTATGCACAACATAATAAACCATTGACTGGTCCTGTGTGATCTTCACAATCATTGGTATGCTCAAGTTCATTGTTGAGGCCACTGTATATTTTGAATGTTCCAACCTAGGGAGCTCATCTTCCAGCACTGTATTGGACAATATTCTGTTGTGATGCATAGGTTTTCATTGGCTAATTTTTGGAAGTACGTCTCTAGGCTTTTCTTCCTAATCTGTTTTAGTCTGGAAGATTTGATGGAAACTGTCCATCATGCTTGTATTTGAAATACTAGTGGCATTAGCTTCCAGCATCATAGCAATACAGAAGCCACCACAGTATGATAAACTTGACAGACAGGTGGTGGAAAAAAATATATAGGCTTCCTCTTTATCAGAAGATGGCTCTCTCTCTGCCTTGGCCCTAATGATGCTACCTCATTGTAATAGCACTTACACACAATAAAGGACAAGTCATTCAGGATCTTATTGTAACAGGGCTTATCTGCTCCATTTCAAAGATGGGAAGAATGAAGCTGAGAGGTGAGACTGAGTGGCTCAAGAGCAAATATCAGGCAGGGCACTGGCAGCATGGGGACTCACACCCCAGAATGTGAATTCCAAAACTGTACATTCCAATTCTCTACATTTCTAAAAACTTCCAAGGTCTACATGCTCAGATTCAATAACCACTCCACCTCTGATCTGCCACCCCACCATTTGTGAAGAGGTTTCTAACTTCCCTTTCTTTCTGCTATAAAAAATAAAAAGCTTTGGTTTAAATTAATTTTTAGAATTATATGAGTCCCTGGGTGGTCAAATGGTTACACACTTGGCAGTTCAAACCCACCCAGAACATCTCAGAAGAAAGGCCTGGTGATTTACTTCTGAAAAGTCACAGTCTTAAAAACCCTATGGAGCATACTTTCAGTCTACCACACATGAGGTCATGAGTATATATATATGAAGATTGGACAAACTACTCCTGTAGAGATACTTCCTTGGAAATCCAAGGACGGGTTGCTATGGGTCAAATCGACTCAATAGCAGTGAGTTTAGTTTTGTTTTATATATAGATAGATAGATAGATATAGATATAGATATATATCTCCAATGCCATCAAGTCAATTCTGACTTATTGCAACCCTATTAAGACAGAGTAGAACTGCCCAGGGGATTTCCAAGGCTGTGAATCTTTGTGGAAGCAGACTGCCTCATCTTTCTCTCACAGAGCAGCTGGTGGATTCACACTGACAACCTTTTGCTTAGCAGCCAAATGCTTTAACCACTACACTACCAGTGCTATACACATAAAGAGAGGAAAGAGAGAGATCAATTTAGAAAGTGGGAGCTAAATCCCTTACTGATTCCCTGCACTTCCGCCATTATGCCTTTATGTTCATTTTTTCACTCAACCCAACTAAAAACAATGATCAAAAAATGGTGAATAATCAGTTTGGCCTTCACAAACCATACCTCTAATTCCTCTGGCACAATTCCTACTTCGTACTGCATGCGTTGGCACTTATTTTTCAACTATGCCATTCTACATAGGAAAGCAACACTTGGCCCAAATCCCAGGACCAATATCACAGACCGGAACTGCTCGACACAGCTCCCCCAAAAGGTTCTGCTGGTGATCCAAACCCAGATGGAATGAAGGGAAAAAAAAAAATGGGAATTTCACCAGGAGCATCATAGGTATCATGGACAGATAAGAAGACCTGAGGCTATCTCCTCTGCTCTCCTCCTTCCTTTAAATAAACCAAGTGTGTAAAAGTAAAAGTGGGCTGGCTTTAAATATCCCGAGGCCAAAGTTACAGCTTAATTCATCTTTCTAAGAGGGGAGATATGTGAAGCTGTGCCAGGCTGAACAAACCTTTCAAACCATGAAACAGGTTAATAAATTAGTACTGCTAAGCCACTGAGCCAAGGAGCAAGAATAAATCCAATAGGCTGCCTCCTCTTCTAGCTCATTAACTATTTGAGATTACTGTCATATGGGGAGTAGCCTCTCTGCGGGAAATTAAATAGCCTAGCTGTAAACCAGGTATGTAGAGCAGGAGGTGTCTAGTGAGCAATGCTAGAAAAAAAAAATCTCCACTGCCACATCCTCTCCCAACTCCAACCTCCATGTTAGCATCTTCCAAACTGACCTCTCTTTTGCAATTTCTCTTCTGAGCAGCAATAACAAATGGGGTGAGACTTGATTATTTTGGGTTTGGGGTAAAAGCACAGTAAACTGGGGTTGTTCCTGGGAAAATGACAAAAACTCAAAATTAGTTACCATCTAGTCACCCCCATGTGTGTCAGCGTAGAACTGTGCTCTGTGGGGTTTCCAATGCTCATGTTTTACAAGTAGATCACCAGGCCTTTCTTCCAATCAACCTCTAGGTTGATTCCAACTGCTAACTTTCCAGTTATCAGAAGAGTACATTAACATTTTGCCCACCCATGGACCCAAAGAAGATGGCTTAATGAGATTAAATAGTCAGAAATCTACTTTGAGAAAAACTCACAGTAGGAAATGTTCTGATTAGAAAGAAAGGAAAAGGGGTCAAGGAATGAAGAGAGATGGAAAGAGATGAGGAGACAGAGAGAAAGAAAACACACACATACTCCCTTACCATCCTTGCAAATGGAATAAATGCCAGTTAGAAGGGCAGCAGGCACTAATTGCATTTTCAGAACAGGTGTGTGCCTGCAAAGCCACCACTTAATTATGGGGTTATGCATTTGGCACTGCCAGCCTGGCCCTGTTCAGCTTCTAATAATGCTGAAACCATGCAACACTGAAACAGTCAGTGAGGCTGTTCCTGGTGTAGGTTGAAGAGTTAAGTGGAATTTCTAATTACATGGCTTTGCCCTAATAAAAGGCTCCATCCAGACAAACAGAAAGCAACCAGCTTAGAGGACGTGGATCCTGGAACACATCCTGAACAGGCCTCCAGCACTTGCTTTTTTTCTGGGTGGCATATTTTCTGAGCACCAGCAAAAGCAATTCCTGTTTAGTGCTAATCAACAGCATGTTGTAAACCTCACTCCAAGCAGAAATACTTGGGGGTGGGGGTGGAACAGGAGGGTGCAGGATAAACTGTGCTAGTTAGCCTTTAATCATTATATTAAGGCTCACGCACAAAATACATCTATCCCCCTGATGCTGGCCAACCTCAGTCCTTCACTTCTCCTCCAGCTTCTCCAATGCTGCTCTTTCCCTGCATCTTCCATGCTTTTCATGTCTGTCTCCTGGACGTTTCACACATAGATACTGCTTTTCCACTTGGTCTACAGTGGAGAGCTATTCATCCATCAAAACATTGCTCAGGCATCACATCTTCTCGGAAGAATTCCGATTGAAGGCCCTCTGCCCCATACACAGATTACATCACTCCTTCCTCTGCAATATCTCTACACTTTGCACATACTTTGTATGGATCATGTCATATTGCATTTAACAATTTCATGGCCCTGTGTCTAGACCTTTCCACTACAATCAGTCAGTGTCCTTCCATAATGTAGACCAGGCTCGTCTCTCCCATTCCCAGAACTCCCTCTGGCATCCCTTCACACCAGCACTAAGAACTGGTTTGAACCAGTGCAGTTATGGCCAATGCAGCAAAGTTGGAACAGACACAAATTTCTAAAATGTGGGCATACTGAAATGATAAGCAGTACAGGAAAAAATATGGGCTGAAACCCCAGAATGGAAGATTTTGAACAGGCTCAGTGAGCCCTTTCAGGAGCTTAACGTGGGAGACTGGATTATTTCAAGGGCTGTGGTGAGCAACACACACATTAAAAGGGGTATGGTCGGCTGCCATCTTTGAACTGGGCATCATTATTTTTGACTCTGCCAGTCAAGAGATTGGGTTGCTGTGCAACACACACACTGCCTTTGTTTTCTAAGAGGAAGTTTAAATTTCTAACAGAGAGTTGACCCATAATTTTTCCCATTTCAGTTATTGTTCCACTACATCCACATTTTATAAACTCAACACTGTTCCTGTTTCACTGCATCAGCCATGACTGAACTGGGAAAAACCAGTTTGAAGCTCTACTTCACACTAAGAACAAACTCCATACTCAGGAGAGGCCTCTTCTTTCTGCCTTCTCCCTTAACCACACCTTAGCCTCTCTTCATTCCATTCACAATGCTCTTCTGACTGAGACGTGCTCCTGCCTGCCCCCTGGGTCCCAGATATCCCTTCTCTTCATTTAGATTTCTTTCAAAAGTCCTCTCTGACCACCTCCTACCACCTTCAAAGTAGCCCTCTTCTCCCATCATCCCATTCCCATAGCTCTCTACCTCCTCACTCAGGTTTATTTTTCTTTATGGCCCTCATCATTAGATAGCACCATAATTTTACTAGTTTACTTGTTTATTTGTTTATTGTACATCTCCCTACTAGAATACAAGGTACATGAGGGCAGGAAAAGTGTAAATAAAATGTTGTTACTAGCTACTGTTGAGTCAGCTCTCGATCCCATGCAAAATGGAACAAAACACTGCCTGGTCCTGTACCATCCCCATGGTTGACTGTGGATTGGACCATGTGATAGTTAAGGTTGTTGTCATCTTGGTGGGCCTGGTTGAGTGGCTGGGTAGCTGGATGTCATTATTCCACATGGAGAGATTGGTAACTAATTCCATGGTGGAATCTACTGGAGCAGCTGAGTAGCTGGTTTAGGGATGTGGGCTGCTTCCAGTACCTAAAAAGCAGTTTTGAGTAAGGTCTCAGCCTTTTGGCACACTTGAACCCTGCATGTAGCCAAGTCATTGTTCAGCAGCCTGCCGTGGCCTGCCAATCTTGGGACTTCTTCTGGACTTGAATTAGCGGTCTGCCGTGTTGTTTGGTAACATTGGGACGGTGCCTTTTTATTTGTCAACCTTGGGCTTGTCAGTCTCAGCAGCCAGCAGCTGTCTGAGTGGAGAAAAGACTTCAGCTTCAGTGGGCCGGGAGCAGGAGGCAGAGCTGAAGCTCAAGATTGAGGGGCTTTCACCCAGCCCCTAGAGCCTAGCCGTTTGAAGTCAGACTTAAAGTGTCCAAACTGTAAGAGAATTCCTGTTCATTAAAGCCATCCCATTTGTGGTATATTCCTGTCAGAGCAGCACTAGGTAACCAGAACAAACCATAATGATCCATATGGTTTTCATTGCCTGCTTTCTGGAAGTAGATCCTCAGGCCTTTCTTCCTAGCCCATCCTGGTCTGGAAGCTCTGCTGAAACCTGTTCAGCATCATAGAAATATGCAAAGCCTCTACTGATACATGGGTGGTAGGTGGACACGCCCACCACTGAACTCAACCAGTGAAATCACTTGGAGAGAATCTTTACCTGCAGCCCAGACTGCAGTTGTCTGCTAGTTCTCTCTTCACACCCTGGGCTTCTGCTCCCACATCATTTCTCACTTTGTTCTTTATTATCTCTCATACTTTGACCAAGACAGTGAACTCCTTGAGGAGTCTACCAATGGTTTGACCAGCTTATTTCCCAAGTGCCTTGCACACTGCTTGATCCACTGGAGGTGTTCAAAAGCTGTCTGGTGGATGAAATAATGAATGAATGCACGTCTTCAAGCATGATAGACACCACATTATTCTCAGATGTGCTATCTAGATGCTTCCATCATGAATTGTAATAAGGCTGATTTCTTATTATTTATTTAAAAAAAATATTAAACAATACTCTATTGAGTGAAAGTTTACAAAGGAAGTTGATTCCCACATGACAATTTCTCCACAAACAGTTCAGTGACAATAGTTACATTTATCATACTGCACCAACATTCTCTTTAATTTTGTTGTTTGTTCCCTTTCTAGTCCTCTAGTTTCCTTGTTCTTTTATCTTCTCATCTTTGCTTTTGAGCTATCATTGACCTTTGGTCTTACACTGATAGTTTTAAAGTAGGACACTGATCTTATGGATAATATCCTTTATTTTGTGTGTTACTCAGCTATTTCACTAAAAGATGATCTGAGGGGATAGGCTCAATTCTAGGTTTAAAGAGTGTCTCAGAGTGACAGTCTCAGAGAGTTCTCTGGTGTCTATTATACCAGTGTGTCTAGGCTTTTTAAAATAAATAAATAAATAGAAATTTGAGTTCTCCTCTGTATTTTTTTTTTTTTTTTTTTTTTCTATTCTACGTGGGACCAACTGTTGTGATCCCAATTGGAACAGTCATGGTGGAAGCCAAGCACCATCTAGTTCTTCTCTCGGGGTAGATGATGGTCTTGCTCATGTAGACTTATTTCTTCTTTGTGCTTTTGGTTACCTTCTTCATGTTTTGCTCTGGTCAAGTAGAGGCCTACAGTTATGTCTTAGATGATCACTTGCAAGTTTTTAAGACCCTAGACACTACAATCTACTAGGATGTAGATCATGATTTTTGTGAACTATGTTATGCCAATTGACTGAGTTGTCCCATAAGACTATGGTCCTAAGCCTTCAAAGCCAGATAATCAATATTGGAATGTGTTTGGTTATGTCTGAGGAGTATCCACATTTGTGTCTTCAATGAATATATGTGCCTGCACCCACATATTTGTATTTACATATACCTACCTGTATACCAATTTGCCTATACCCATCCATATGTACTCAAATGCTTGTTTTCACTTTGGTTGTGCTATATTTACTACATCCACATTTGGTAAGGCTGCTTTGTTATTGCTTGATTTTTAGAAGGCCCCATAGAAAGAGAAGATGAGGATTAGATATCCCTTTCAAAGATCTGTAACTTTATAGGGAGGCAAGTGTGATAAGAATGAAAAGCTAGTCAAATACACACTATGGAGGATCCCACTCTGGTGTGAAACTGATCACCTGCAGACCACAGGAGATGCCCTTCCCAAACAGCTCCTCCTTAGGTAGGCAAGTGCTCAAGGCAGAGGTGAAGAAGGCAGCCCAAACAGGTGTTAGAATTTCACCAAATATGAGAAGCCTATCTACGGTAAGTGTATCAAGAGATGGCAAGATCACTCTAACCCACTTAGAATGCTTCGGGGTTGGCAGGGGGGATCCAGAATCTCATGTAACTTAAGTTTTGTTAAAAACAGGTAAATCAATACCCCATCTCCCTCTGTTAAAAGGTTCCATTCACCTCCTTTCTGAGTGACACTAATCTGAAAGTTTCCTTTCTTTCCGGTGCTGTATGACTATAGAGCAGTTTTAAGTGCTCCTCTGGCCCCAGACACCAAAAGGGAAAATGTGTTGTATTGTAAAGTGATCAGCTTTGTTTCCAGCTCAAAGCTGCCAATGTTTACATGTGGTACTCACATTATTTAGTGAAGATCTCAACATTATGCCCACGGTGAGCAATCACGTGGGTACAATGATAAAATACAAACAGACCACAAGAGCTATGCTGTGCCAGGAAGAGTGGAAAATGCTTCACCTTTTCCAGCACCATTAAACATTTTGCTCCATAAACACCAGAGAGACTGGTTCTCACCTTTGAAAACAGACATAAGCTTCTTGGAGGAAAACTGAACCTTCAATTAGCCTGCTTATGGAATAACAGCAAGTGGAAGTCTGCTAAAGCAGCTCGAAGCAAGACCTGACTTGAAACCCTACTCAGCAAATGTTTTACTCTGGCCTCAGCCCCAGCAACGTTCTGCCTGGGATCCCTGGTTTACTGTAACGCCACTTCTTTCTCTTCATTTCTTTTTGTAGCAGTCATCTCAGGGAAGGAAGGGGGCTGCAGATACATTAAGTTGTGTGGAGACTGTAGCTGAAGAAAAGAAAAAAATATGCCAAGGGGTAAAGGTCAACAGGGGTTAAATTCTGAGAAATGTAAGAAACCTTGAAGGCCTGAGACACTAACATGCCCCAAATACAGATAACCACCAAAAAAAAAGAAAAAATCTATGGCGTTGAGTCAATTCTGACACATAGTAACCCCATATGTTACAGAGTAGAACTGGTCCATAGGGTTTTATTGACCGTAATCTTCATGGAACGAAATCACCAGGCTTTTCTTCTGTGGATCCACTGGGCCATTTGTGATACCCAAGGACTTAGATGAACACCACTCCTCAAGGTATTAGTAAGTGTTGAATGAAAAGAGAATCTGTACTCAATGCTAGGTTAAACAAAATTCAACAGACTCTTTTTTTAAGCTAAAGCACTTCTCAGGCCTTTAATATGATACCAGGGAAACATTTTCCCTACACACCACGTATCAATGTTTCCAGAGCTGTCTTTTTGCTGGCAAACTTTAGGAGAGTGGTTGTCAAAGTATGGCCTGCTCATACCCTACAAACTATTCCTCAGGAAGATATGGAATCCTCAGGAGACAGGCCTGGCAATCTGCTTCCAAAAAGTCCCAACCTATGGAGCAGTTCTACTCTGCACACATGGGATCACCATGAGTCAAAATCAACTCAAGGCAACTAACAACCGTAATTTATGGAGCACCTGGGGGGCACGAACTGTTAAATGCTCAGTTATTAACTGAAAGGTTGGTGGTACAAATCCACCCAGAGACTTCTCAGAAGAAAACCCAGGGACCTACTTCTGAAAGATCACAGCCACTGAAAGTGCTAGGGAGCACAGCTCTACTCTTACATGCATGGGTGTTCTGGTTACCTAGTACCGCTCTGACAAGAATATACCACAAATGGGATGGCCTTAACAAACAGGAGTTTATTCTTACAATTTGGAGGCTTTTAGTCCAAGTTCAAAGTGCCAGGCTCTAGGGGCTGGGTGGAAGCCCCTCAACCTTGGTGTCCAGTTCTGCCTCCTGCTCCCAGCCCACTGGAGCTAAAGGCATTTTTTCAATCAGACAGTTGCTGGCTGCTGAGGCTGAGAAGCCCCAAGGTTAACAAGTAAAAAGGCACAGCCCCGATGTTACCAAACCACACAGCAGGCCATTAACTTAAATCCCTTGTAGGTCCCAAGGTCTGCAGAGCATCGCAGGCTACTGAGCAACAACACGGCTACATGCAGGGTCCAAGCATGCCATAGGCTAGAGACCATTCTCAAAACTTCTCCTTATGTACAAGAAGCAGACCACATATCCAAAGGCAGCTACTCAGCTGCTCACAGTAGATTCCACCATGGAGTTGATTACCAGTCTC
>NW_006921726.1:5941661-5948410 GCF_000298275.1 Orycteropus afer afer
TATGGAAGTAGGATTGCCCAACCTTCCTTCCGAGGAGTGGCTGGTGGGTTTGAACCGCCAGCCGTCTGGTTAGCAGGCAAGTGTGTTAGCCACTATGCTACCAGAGGCATATGAATTAAAATGTGACTAACAAAGCCCATACACCAGGTGTTTAGAAAAAATAGCATGATGTCTGAGATTTCCTTCAAATAATATAGGATAAAGGAAAAGTATAGATTGAGAGTATAGATTGGCTGTGAGCTTTAACTATTGAAGCTGGATAATAAGTAATTATTAAGCTGGATAATAAGTAATTATTATCCAGCTTCAAGTTGACTATTTTGTTGTGTCAATTTTTATACATGTATAAATTTTTCCATTAAAAAAATAAAAGTAAAAAACATAGGCTGAATAAAATGTGTCTGCAGAATGCTAGTTTGTGATCTGGAGTCCTTAAGTGCTACAAATGGTTAATGTGCCAGGCTGATAACTGAAATATTGTCAGTTCAAGTCTGCCCAAAGGACCCTCAAAAGAAAGCCTTGGTGATCTACGTCTGAAACATGAGCCATTGAAAACCCTAAGAACAGTTCTAATCTGACACCCACGGGGTTGCCATGAGTTAGTCAACTCCGAAGCTACTGGTAATTTGTTACCTGGGGCCTATTCCAACCAGAAAATTGTATCAGTAGTCCTTAACTTCTCATAGGCTGGCCAGTGTTCTTTGCTCCAATTTGTATCAACTAGCTAGAGTCACTTCTGGAAAACAAATGGGCAGAAAGCTGAGTATAGCAGAGACGGGGCGGAAATATGAGACTGGAAAGTATCAGGCTGTATTCAGAGAGATGATTCTCACAAACAGGGAGAACAGATCATGGATAGCAGCTGGGCACCCTGGAATTTGAGATTTTGTATGCTCTTTTGGTCTGACCACAGAGCCAGGTGTGTGTGTGGGGGGGAGTCAAATGAAAATGTCACCTGTATCAAGTAAAGGTGCTCTAGATAAAAGCCTACTAGAAATAGAGAAATGGACTGAGGCGCACACTTCAGCCTCCTGTCCAACAAATAAGTAAATTTGAGGAGAAAATCTGAGCATCACACACATAAAGAGATGGAAATCGAGACCAAGAGGAATATAGCTTTTACTTTTCCTGTCCTGCTTAAAAAATGCCTTCCTATGTGGGAGTTCTGGTGGCGTAGCGCTTAAGGCATTTGACTGCTAACCAGAAGGCTGGTGGGTCAAACCCACCAGCCACTCCTCAGAAGGATGATTGGGCGATCTGCTTCCGTAGAGATACTGCCTGTGAGACCCAAGGAGGGTCGCTATGAGTCGAATCAACCAACAACAGTGAGTTTGGTTAGATATTAGAGTATGTAACTATTCAAATATATATTCCTCTAATTATATAGATAGAAACAGTATCTACTGGCAAACACATCTCACTTGTGGAAAAATAATAAGACATATGTGTGTGCACACATAGACACATGAACAAGGTCTAGGAGGAAAAGGTAATATAGGGGGAAAGGAGAACATTTGGAAAATTCAATGATTATTCCTCTAAAACCAATCACATGTTAAAAAACTGTTAAAGATATTTTGATCAAAGATTCTATAGAAGAATTCTGATCAAAAGGAAGAAAATGTAGAACAGGATTTTAAATTCTTATGAAATCCAGGCTTTCTGGAGCCATGGAAGTTGGATGAACCCCCAAAACTTCTGCCATGAAGTAATCTTTAAACTTTAAATAAAAAATATCCCCTGAACTTCTTAAAACCAAAGAAGTTTAGCTTAACTAGTAAAGATTTTCTGCCTTGAGCACTGTGCTCTTTTAAGAACTGTGTTAATGGAATCAAATTGACAATAGCAACCTGAAAGATTAGGAAACTTAGAGGGCAGTTAGTTTAGTTACTGGAGGAAGAAGGATTCAGAAAAGGATTCAGAAAAAGTGAGAATGGTTACACAACTTGAGGAATATAATCAGTGTCACTCTCCTTCATGTAACAGAAACAGAAAGCCACAAGAGACTGAGAAGAAAAAATAACAGGCTGAGATGAAAAAGAAGACAAATAGGATCAGAATGAATGTCAAAGAAAAATCCACTGTTGGCACAGAAACTAAAGCAGTGATGTAGAGAATAAAATCAGGCAGCAATCCTAGGCTACAGAGAAAGGGGAAAATATGATGAGAGTTGATTGATATAGAAGACAGAGAAGAGATATCCAAGATACAAATGACTGGGGTTGGTAGTGAGAAACCAAAACAAATAGAACAGAAAAAATAATCACAGACTTCATAAAGGAAAACCCTGCTAAACCAAAGGAAGCCCAAGTACAGACGTAGGTTTAAAAGTGTAGAAAAAGAAAGTAACTAGAGGAATATATATTTGAAAGTTACATACTCTAATTAAAAAACCAAACTCACTGCTGTCAAGTCGAGGAAGACGTTTAAAGTAAAAGCTATAAGGGAAAAGATGGTTAGATATTAAAGCATATTCTATCCTGTGGAAAAGTTATAAACTGGCAATCCATAAAGTAAAAAAAGGAAAATAATATGTGTAATTCACATGACATGGGTTAAAATTACTTCACAAATAAAAAAATTAAGAATGCCAATAACGAAAACAGCAATTCATAAGAAAATAAACGGGCAATAAGCATATAGATACAAGTTCAACCACAATAGAAGCCCCAAAACAAAACAAAACCCTTTGCCTCCAAGGTGATTCTGACCCATGGCAACCCCATGTTCTACAGAGTAGAAATGCTCCACTATTTTCATAGGGCTTTCTTGGCTGCAATCTATACAGAAGCAGATAACCAGGTCTTTTTTCCGTGGCACTGATGGATTGGTACAAACCACCAACTTTTTAGGTTAGTCTGGTTAAGTGCTTGACTACTAGGTGAAAGGTTGGTGGTTCAAACCCACCCAGTGGTGTCTCAGAAGACAGGCCTGGATATATGCTTCTATAAATATTTTACAGCCTTAAAAACTATATGGAGCAGTTTTTTGCTTTACACAAGGGGTCGCCATGAGCCAGAATCAGCTCCTTGGCAACTACAATAACAACAGTCCAGTGCAAACTGTTTGCATCAACAAAGGACCTCAACAGAAGCTAAAGAAATAAAAATGAAATTAACCATGAGATACAAAATGACAAGTAAAAATGCTATGAGTCCTCGAATAGATTGGATGGCAGTGAGTTTTTTTTGTTTGTCTGTTTATTTGTTCTAATAAATGTTAGCATAATCTACTACTAAGGATGTATGTTTGTATAGCCCTGAGGGCAGTTTGAAATTCCATATCCAACAATTTTTCATCGCATATACCCCAGCATTTACACTTTTTAAGTATTACTACAAATAAACCATGCATAGTGCCTAAGGCACTTGACTGCTAAACAGAAGGCTGGAGGTTCAAACCCACCAGCCACTTCTCGGAAGGGAGGTTGGGCAATCTACTTCCGTAGTGATACTGCCTCGGAAACCCAAAGAGAGGTCGGTATGAGTTGGGTCCAACTCGACGGCACATAACAACCACAACAACAAAATAAACCACCGCACTATTTTTAATAAGTTAAAATTGCTGACAATCTAAATGTTCCAATATAGGGCATAGATTAAACAAATTACCATCCATATATGCAATGGGATACTATGAAATTAATGACATGATGTAGTAGGAGAATATGTAATGACATGGAAAGAAATTTAAATAGATGTTAATGATTTTGGAGGTACTGTGAAGTCTCCAGGAGCTCTAGTGGAGCAGTTTTAAACACTTTGCTGCTAATCTAAAGTTCAGTAGTTTGAACCCACCAGTGGCTCCACAAGATGAAAAGATGTGGCAGCCTACTTCTGTAAAGGTTACAGCCTTCAAAACTGTATGAGGCAGTTCTACTCCGTCCTACAGGGTCACCATGAGTTGGACTCCACTTGACAGCATAGAACAACAACATGAAAGCCCTGGGTGGTCAAAATGGTTAACATGCTTAGCTGTTGACCAGACATTTGGAAATTCTAGTCTACCCAGAGGTGCCTCAGAAGGCCTGGCAATCTAATTCCAAAAAGCCAGCCATTGAAAACTTTATGGAGCACATTCTACCCCGACACATGGGGTCGCCACAAGTTAGAGTGAACTCCATGGCAACTGTTTCTGTTTTTTCACAGTCCGTAAATTAAGTTTTATTTCTGTTAACCCTTTGATGTTAAGATTATAATTGTTGTTGTTGTTGTTGTTATGTGCCGTCGAGTCAGCCCTGACTCATAGCGACCCCTCCTTGGGTTTCCGAGGCAGTATCACTACGGAAGTAGGATTGCCCAACCTTCCTTCCGATTATAATAGATGATTTTATTTTATCCTTACTGTGTAGGTACATGTTTAAATATCCCTGGGTGACATATCTTACTCTTTTAATGAGAAACAAACATAATAAGAGTTTTAAAAAGGGGGAGAAATTATAATAGGCAGGACCAATACTGACGGGGACTGAGAATACACACACATATTAAAAAATGTTTCAAATGCCTGGTAACCCGGAAAGAAGAGTCTGAGTAGAAGGGCGGATGCAGGTCCCCAGCGAAGGAGTTCAAGTGGTGCTGAGTGCTAGCATCCCAGGGCCAAAAATGGAATTAAAAGCATGATGGTTCCTAGAAGGGCAAGCAGACTAAGAGAAAATTTAATCATGACAGAGTAAACATTTATTACAACATATGAAGGAGAAGCAAAACTAGAGTTGTTGGTGAAAGATTTCACCAACGAGCTGATCGAGATTTTCTGGGGCACAAGATGTGGGTACAAAGGAGAAAAGCAGCTCTTCCTTAGAAACGATGGAGGGAAATCTTAGGAAAAGTATAAAACACAGCTATGTTGAGGACAAGTGGTTAAGAGAGTGGTATCCGTATAGAAGGGGGCAGCAGTGGTTCAGTGGTAGAATTCTCACCTTCCAAGAAGGAGACTTGGGTTCAATTCCTGGCTAATGTACTTCATACGCAGGCACCACTCACCTGTCAGTGGAGGCTTGTGTGTTGATATGATGCTAAGCTTTAGTGGAGTTTCTAGACTAAGATGGGCTAGGAAGAAAGGCCTGAAGATCTACTTCTGAAAATGAAAACCCTAGGAGTCACAACAATCAAATCCGTAACTGCTCACAGGGTATCCTGAAGCATTTAGTTCCACTATGCATGGGGTCACTATGAGCTAGGGACTGTAGCAACTGCAGCCAACCACAAACAACATTCATATAGATGTCATGATCTTGCCAAAGATTCTCCCATTGAGAGTTAATTTAACTGGAAGAGGACAGTATGCAGAAAGTCTAGCACACTGAGCAGGTCTTAGTGTGGATAAGGGGTGGTGACTACCAGAGCTGGAAAGCTGTACGGAGTAAGGGCCAAATATTTGGTCAAGGACACAAACTCAGGGTGAGCCAGTCTGCTCTGTAAGACTTTTTCTTGCAGAGCCGTGGGGCACAGTACAAAACAGGTATCTCCATACAAAAAAAAAAAAAAAAAAACTCACTGCCATCGAGTCAATTTGACTGATAGTGACCCCTCTTTGAGTTTCCAAGTGGTATCTCTATGGAAGTAGATTGCCCAATCTTCCTTCTGAGGAGTGACTGGTGAGTTTGAACCACCACCCTTCTGGGTGTCTCCATAGAAGGAGGAAAAGGTGTTGAGAATGCCAGGTAACGCAGCAGGAGAACAGAAGGCCACAGGGCATGAGTGGAGGTTTCAGACTGATCCTGGGACTAATCTGAGTGGCACGGGGCTGGTGGGCAGCTAAAAGGAACAGGTGGCAGGGGGGAGATGGGTTGGTAAATGTGGAAATGGAAGGAGAGTCAAATGTCTAGATCTTCTAGCTGGAGCTAGGGCAAAACTGATAAGGTGAAAGTGACCAATTGGCACATGAGTGACATGAATGAAGACTGATACCACCAATGCAAATGTTGAAGCAATAGATCTGGGGCTGAGGAAGAAGGGTGGGGAATGAAAAGAAATGTAGGTATAGGGACAGATAAACAAAGGAAAAAACAATCTTGTGATACTTTTACATGGAAAAGTGTCTTTAGGGGGAAGAAACAATAGAAGGGTGACTTAAACTGGTCAAGCATGAGCATCATATCAAATTTCAACTATGTTTGGAACCTCCAAATTGTAGAGTTTGAAGGAACCACAGGGAGTCATTCTCTTCTTTGGGTTCAAGAAGCTGAGCTACCTATGCATACAATTATAAGACCTTGGTGACCTCTGTGAGCTTTCATTTTCTCCTCTGCAAAGTGAGGAAACTAACATAGGAAGGATCACAGATCCTTGAAGCTCTCCACATGGTTTGGCTTCAATCTTCCCCTATCTCTCCTCTGCTCCTTTGTTCAATATCTTTTATATCTCAAAACAGATCTACTCAAGATACACCCTACATTAATACTGACTCACTAACATAACAAAGACAAGCCATTCCCAATGGGGATTGTAACCACAGGCATAAGGTCAGGATTTACAACACATATTTTTGGGTGACATAATTCAATCCGTAACATTTACCAAGATTATCCTGCCCCCCAGCATCACACAGTAAGTGATGTTTCCTCCCCTTTCCTAAATGCTGCAGGTAGATAGATCACCAGCCTCTGGGAGAACCCAAATCTTCAAACTTTTGGTTAGCAGCCAAGCATGTTAACTGTTTGCTCTACCCAAGGATTCCAAGTGCTCAAAAACATCTTTGTTATATATATATATATATACACACACACACACACACACACACACACA
>NW_006921726.1:5948900-5969092 GCF_000298275.1 Orycteropus afer afer
TTTTTGTATGTGGTCTGAGTCATAGATAGAAGTTTTGTGGCAGCTTTTTGTTTGTTTGCTTCATATACAAAACACCAAACTCACTGGCCCTGAGTTGACTCCTACTCACAGCAACCTCCATTGGTTTCTGAGGTGGTAAATCTTTACATAAAGTAGATTGCCCAGTCTTCCTTCTGAGGAGTGGCTAATGGTTTGAAGCACCAACTTTCTGGTTAGCAGTCAATGACCTTAGGTACTATGAAACCAGAGTTCGCTCTCTCTCCCTCTCCCTCCCTCTGATTTATATGAATGCATCGTTCATTCATTGAAGGAGCTCTGGTGGGGCAGTGGTTAAGGCAAAATGTCAGAGGTTTGAACTCCCAGCCGCTCTGTGGGAAAAAGATAAGGCGGTCTCCCTCCAGTAAAGATTTACAGCCTTGGAAACTCCAAGATGCAGTTCTACTCTGTCGTATAGGATCGCTGTGATTCGGAATCTAGTTGATGGCAATGGGTTTGGATTTTGGGGGGTTTATTATTCATTGGGGAGCTCTGGTAGCATAGTGCCTAAGGCACTTCACTGCTAACCAGGAGGCTGGCGGTTCAAACCCACCAGCCACTCCTCGGAAGGAAAGTTGGGCAATCCTACTTCCGTAGTGATAACTGCCTCGGAAACCCAAGGAGGGGTCGCTAGGAGTCGGGACCGACTCTATGGCAAATAACAACAACAACATTATTCATTTACTATAGAACAAGACTTTCCCTTCCTCCATTGTTGCTGTTATGTGCCCTCGAGTCCCACCCAACTCATAGCAACCTCTCCTTTGGTTTCCGAGGCAGTATCACTACGGAAGTAGTTGCCCAACCTTCTTCCTTCCGAGGAGTGGATGGTGGGTTTGAACCGCCAGCTTTCTGGTTAGCAGTCAAATGCCTTAGGCCTCAGGCCACCAGAGCTCCTCCTTCCTCCATTAAATACTTCAAGTTAGAGATGAGTGATCAGATTCCCCAAAGTCTTCTTTCTCTAAGCTCCTGCTTTGCCCCTCACACACCTGCTCACCCACTTGAGACTTCTGTCAGAGCTCTTAGGTGGGAACAGGATGTTTACTTCTTTGTATAACTGTGTTAACTGGCAGCACTAGCACATGGTTAGTGCCCAGAGATGCTGCAATAACCGGAGGGAAAGGGCACCAGGGACCAGCCCAAAGGCACATCAAGACGAGGCTCTGCGAACAGGTGGGGAGTTTCCAAGCAGGGAGGTTAGAGGGGGAAAAAGAGGCCATTCTGTTAGGGGGGTGGACCCACCGGGAGTGAACTAGGAGTGAATTACTGTTCCCTAGTTATTTCTTCTGCGAGTCCTCTCCCCAAGGACCCTGCACTTTAATGGAAATGTAGACCAAATCCTGCATTTCCTCAACATCTCCTGCAGCAATGAGGAATAATGTTCCGTGTGAGCTTCCTGCTCTTTCAATACCGTTCTTCTTCCTTCACCTCCGAGAAAAAGAAAAAAAATCCAGGGGTGGGGAGGGACTCGTTGCCTCATCCAACGCCACAACAGAATGCTCAATGTCCTGGAGCAAAACCCATCCTGAGAGGCAGGGGGAGGAGCTTTAGTGGTCAGAGATTCCACCTTTCACAGCATTGGAGGAGGTGAGCCTCTTAAACCCCTTCCCTAGACAAGGCCGCCTAGAGGTGGTCCAAAGTGAGCCTTCCCTCCCCACTGCTCTGGGGAGGGGTGGCTGCAGGACTGTGGCCACAGGGGCTAGGAAGGGGGGGTGAGCTCGAAGTGCATGCAAGAGGGTTCTGGGAAGTTGCGCGGCAGGTGCTGGGGAGGGGGCGTGTCACTTGGTTTTAGCACTTAGCACAGAGGAAACTCAGACTTAAAACTGGGGATTGAGAGGTTTTTTGTTTTGTTTTGTTTTGCCATTTCCTTTCCCTCCTCTCCTCTTTATCAGTCATTCCAACTTTTTCCTCCTCCTGTCATTTAACAGGTTGTTATGGACGTGAAGGAGCTCTGGTGGTGCAGTGCCTAAGGCACTTGAGTACTAACTAGAAGATTGGTGGTCCAAACCCACCAGCCGCTCCGCAGAAGTTAGATGGGACAATCTACTTCTGTAAAGATTTAGTGCCTCAGAATCCCAATGGGCGGAATGGACTCGATGACAGTGAGTTTGGTTTGGTTTTTGGTACCATGGAAGTGAAGCTATTTGTAGTCGTCTATCTACTGAATTTGCAGAATCGCATTTTAGACACTCATTATAGAAATGGGTGACCTGAGGATTATTTATTTCCCCCAAAGAGAAAAGGGAGAGGAGGAGTGTGAGTTGAAAGCTGATTTAATTGAATCACACCATTCCCAGTAGCCCGTCCCTCAGCCCCGCCCCAAAATAATGGCCTTGAAAGATTAAGTTTCCCGCTCTGGCTCTGAAATAATTCATTCGGGCTCACATCTAACGGCCCCCGGCTCCAGGAAGGGATCGTCCCACTCCGTCTCCACTGTTGTACCCAACAGAGCAGAACAGAGACAATCTCCCTCCAGAAGGCAGGGAAACATGTGTAGACGGCTTCAAAAAGAGGGAACAAAGAGAGAAAAAAGAAAAGAACACAATAGATAGTTGATACACTCCACTCTGGAAGCGAAGGTGGATCCAAACCAATTCAGCTCCACGTAATTGATTCCAAGTGGTGGGGACAGCCTGGCCCGCCAGGCAGGGGCAGAACGCGCTCCCTCCGCCCGCCTTTGGGCGGGGCTTTTCTTGAGACGACACGCCATTGGTTTTCTGGCCGCCCATCGGGCCAATCAGAACCTGGACGGGACCTGCGGGAACCTCCCATCGCTGGCGCGGGCCGCGAGGCCACGCACAGCCCAACAGGTGAGACTGGAGCTCGGGGAGCGGGCTCGTCACGTGGGCCGGCGGGGGCAGCCCTGGCCAGTCCGCCCTGCCCCCGCCCCGAGGAAGCTTTGCCATCTGTCTCCAGGGCTCAGCGGTCCTCGGACCAGATGCATGATCCCATGCGACACAAGGGCCGTGCTGACTGATCCCCGAAGCCGGCCAGCCTCGGAGCCATTTTCTCTGCAATTGGCAGCGCCTTCGCCACCCCCCCAGAACCCGGACAGCTACGCGAACGCTCCTCTAGCTGTTAAGAAGGAGCAGACACGTGGCAACGTCGGGGTCCTGTCTGGGGCCATGTTGGACACTTCTGTCACCAGACCTGAAAAGGAGGGGGGTCCTTTCCTAGATTCATTAAATCAAGGGTGTGTGGGAAGTCTACTGCTTCTCATTTCTCTTCCCAATGTTTCGTCACTCTCCATTTGCTTCCTCAAGCTCTCATATTGCACAGAACCATCTTTCAGCATTTTATAGGGTTCTGAGCAAGTGTAACTATGTTAAGCTGTGTGGAGCGAAGTAGTGGGAGAAAACACAGATTCTAAAAGAATCTCACCCCCCAAGTGGCTTAGTAAAAGCACATGGAATCATTCAGTCAAAGGTGTTTGAAAATACTGACCCCTTGGCAAGAATTGGTCTACCGTAGACTGAAATACACTCGGAAACCAGAGTCCTCTTATCATTACATATTCGTCATTATTCAGAAAAAAAATATTTTATTCTCAGAATTTGTTTTTTAACAAATTTACCAACTTAAAATCACCATGAATATATGCATTTGTATATACATGTCTCTCTGTGTCTACAGATACTTAGATACAGATTTATATTCATTTTTAGTGTAGGGAGAGAATATAAATTCCTCTTTAGCCATGCTCTTTAATCAGCTCCATTTCCACAGATATGCACTTATACTTTTAAAAAAACACTTCTATTTGAGAGGCAAAAACTTCAGTACAACTTTGCCATTTAAACGTGTTTCATTCAAGAGACAATGAGTAAATTTTTTTTTAATGTTCCAGTAACTTAGGCTACTTTTAAAATATTTTCCAAGTCAAAGAAAGGTGTATTTAAAGTAAGAATTTAAGATATAGTTATAATAAAAGTTAATACCACTCATATATGTGCAAGGAAAATTAATAGTGGGTTTTATTAGCAATAGCAGTATTTTAACACATAGTCTCTTGGCTGCAATGAAAATTATTTATTATCATGTTATTAAAATGGTAATTGCTCCTCATATGTTCCACTTTCCCCTAAATAGTACCTCTTGGAATGAAAAATCAGAAATAAAAATCAATATGCAACCTGCACTAATACCAGTTTTATTTGGTTTTGTTATAGTTTGGGAGGAATATAAGAATTCTACCAAGGTAACATTTTAAATACTAAAAAAAAAAGTTTCATGCTCTACTTACAATTACTTACAAAAGATATCAGTATCTCGTTTCTGTTCGGTCATGGTAAATGTTTTCATTTGAGGTAGGCAGCATATTGTATTCATTACCCTTGAAAATATGCCACATACTTGGGGGATTCATTTTGCTGGGATTCCTGATTCTCCCAACAGCGAGGACGGAAATTCCACTTACTGTCCGAAATCATGGACTGTTAAATGAGAGGTAGGGCCCTATTTGGAAACGAACTCTATTCACAGCAAAAGAAATGCTCATTATGCTCTCTGCCTTTAGAGTGGACATTTTGTGTTTCTGTCAATCAACTTCATTTCCATGTTCATAGAGTGAGAACAGAAAGTATTCCTGTTTGACATAGAAAGCAGTCAGCAAGTAGTTTTAGTCACTTATTTCAGTTCTGAAGCTTTAAATTAATGCCACCTCCCTAATTCATAACGCTAGCTGACTTGTGGGTTTGAGGTGGTGGTTTTTTTTTTTTTTTTTTTAATTCCTGGTGCACTTTTAATTCTAAATAATTTTTGTTATACAAAAAGTCATCTTACATAATCAAAAAACCTCATGTACTACAGCATGTTTCCAACAAAAAGGTAAATTAACATACATAATTAGAATGAGGTTCTGTGCCATAATGGTTTTTCAAAAAAAAAAAAAAAAAATTCTTTCAAACCAAAATAAAACATCAAATGAGTAAGACAGAAATTGTGACAGACGACTTTTTAAATTTCAAATAATACAACATTAACAGGAAAAAAAATCCCATTTATAAACATTAGTATATATTCAATTAAAATTTTCATTTTTTTAAAAAAAGGCAAACCATAGTTTAGTCAGCATTTAATTGCTAATTGTATTTTTTTTTTTCTTTTAATAAGTACACTTTTAAGATGTGGACTGCAACCTAATTTTTAGAGACCTATTCAATATAATGTATCATTTGGTAGATAATAAGTGTAATTTAATTCAGCATTTCTAAATGTTATTTGTCTAAAACAAATAGGTTGCTATTAAATATTGACTATTAACTCAGAGAGTGTGGGAAAACACTTATGATTAGGTTAATTTATGTTATATTTTCCCCTCAACTTGTAAAAGATTAATCAACCATTTTATGGTCTAATTTAGGTGCCTAATTAAAAACAGAGTTCAACACATGCTGCACTGTCTTGCTAATAAATCTTGACAGCTTTGTAACATGATGGTTTGTATTTCAAATTGTTGCACAGAAATATAGATTTTTGGTCCTCACCTAGCAGCTTGGAAGCAAGTTAATATATTTGCTTTAAACTCCAGGATTATGTGTAATTATTTCAAAAGGGATTGTCCCCATCAGATTTTTATCTTATATTTCCCTTAGTGAAGACACAGTCTTTGCTGCTGGATTTTTAGAAATAGGTGAAGAAAATGGGGGGGGGGGGATAATTTCCCAGCATTTGTTAAATTAAAAGTACAGAGGAAAGTTGCTATTTTCAACTATTAGTTCAAGTGAGCGATTTCTGAGGTGACTGGATTTTAGAATATAATTCTAAAGAAATTTCTGCAAAGTGTAGTTATAAATGTCTTCCTGTTAATAAGTGCAAGCTAAGTATTGAGTCTTGATTTGAGCACTGTATTTTTTAAAATGAATAAATTCATTCCAAGAAGTTTTGAAACATTTCACTTAACCCTATCTCCTCCCACCTTCCAGCCTTTAAAAGTACAAATGGAAGAGAATAAATTTGCTCCTCAGTAGGGACCTTCACTATATTTTCTCAACCTTTATACTTGAGGGTTACTTTTTGTCATTTTAATGACCCCTTTGATTCTTAATGTCCTGTGCAGAGAAATTAAACTGCCACAATGATATAATTATCCTCATTCTACTTATAAACCAAATTTGGATTTAGTAGCCTGCTCTGGAGTTGATATTCTTTTTAAGTGAATGACAAAGTAAGCAGTGTATATTGAGGTCTACAGAAAACTGTCACACTCTTTTAAAGCAATTCCAGTTTTGAACTCCTCATATATGCCTAACATCACAGTTTTGGTCACTTCACGGAGGGAGCATAGCACAGGAGTGGAGCTGCCTGGGTTGGTAAATTAGCTTATCACTTCCTAACTATGACACTTGGGCAAGTTACTTAACCTCTCTGTGCCTGTGTTTCCTCAGGTTTAAAGTACCTACTTCACAGGGTTGTAATGAGGATTAAATTTGTTAATCCTGTAAAACTTGAAATAGTGACTGGAAGGCAGGGAACACACTCAACAGCTACAATCATTATTAACCCCCCTCCTCTCTCTCTCTCACACACACACTGCACGTTGTTTAATGTGGTCACAGTGTTAAAGTGTCAGCTAATTATGTACAACCAAAAATGGAAAGAGACACAATGGGAAAGAAAAGGTCTGCCAAAGTCTAACACATATTTCTCTATAAAAAAAATAATAATCAGAAAATATTTGGCTAACATGAGTCCCAAACTGAGGTCATTAAAATGAATCAAAATATGTTATTTTGAAACATACCACTACCTAAAGTTAAGACAAACCAAAAAGAGAAACTTATTAAAGAATATATATATATATATATTTCACTTTACATCATTCAAATTTAAAATCAATATTCAGACCCCAAATAAACGGGGTCAATGCTTTCTCCACCATCACTTATGTGAAGCTCTGTTTAACCACAGACCCAAATTTCTCAAAGAGCAGAGTAACAGAGGTAAAGGCCAGTTCCACCAGATCATCCCACTGTGCCACTCCACGGGGTCCCCATCAACACCTGCTAAATTTGGGAGGCCTGATTCCAGTGAGGTGGATAATGAACTGAAAATGTAAACCCAGAAGAGTCTTAATCCCAAACTAAAATAAACTCAGGGTCCAGGGCAGATGGATAGCACATACCAGTGCATTTGTTTTTTTGCAGCCGGTTAAGGAGGCAGAAAAGCTCCCAGTCTTTGGCTGTAGTGGGCTCTGTCCCACAACGACACCCCCCACCTCCGGCTTGGCGTTGGTTCTCTTTATGCCAAGTGGAAGGAAGTACAATCAAATGTCCAGGCTTCATGCAAATCCACCAACCCTGGGCCACTGGTTAGTCCACTTCTACCCCTTAACGATTTTAGCACTGGAGTTCCTCAGACACCGCCCAGGCCTCATTCTCAAATAAATTTCAATGCTATTCCTAGTGCGCCACCATCCATGCATGGAGTTTCTGACCTAAATGCCTGCAAACCGTCTCCCATCACTCATTATTTTCCTAGTTTTAAAGACTTGTTTAACGACGTTTCCGAACTGCAACTCTCTCTGGTTAATAATTATTTATACTCTTTTCCCCTCGGCTTCTGTATGCACAGACCAAGCAGGGTACCACCGTGCACAACTCTGGAGAGGGCAGCAGGGCTTGGCCTGGCGGTAAGAACTCTAGCGCCCGCGCAGGCAGCTCGTTGGGCGGACCCCGGGCAGTGTAATTGCACTTTGGGCCAGAGGTCTCCGCCGGTGAGGTCTATGTAGAGTGAAAACGGCCGCCTCCAAAATAACTGTTAAGTTCACACGTGTGCCCAGACATCGGATTATTCTTATCTTTTGAAATATTAATTAAGCAGTTGTTATTTAAAAGGGTCCCCCCCCCCCCGCCTTAATAGCATCCACTAGCCCTGCAGGCATGCCCGACCCCGCTGTGGCAACCTGGGGAAAGCTGAGTTTGGGACAAGTTGCCGCGTTTGCAGCTTGCTGGGTAGGGTCATGGCCGCAGTTCCTGTGCTTTTCTCCCCGGCAGTTCTGCCGGCGAGTTTGGGAAGCTGACTTGGGGGGCGGAGGTAGGAGGAGATGATGAACCTCCCGCCTCCCGGAGTCAGGTCAAGCCCATGAGCCCCAGCCGCCAGACGTCTGTCCAGCCCGTAGCTCCCCGGGCTGTGCTTTCCGCAACAGACTCGCGTCGAGGGTTTCCTGAGCGACTTCGGTCTTTAATCGGTATTTTTTTTTTTTTTTTTAGCCAATCAAAAGAAACGTGGCAGGTGGCGGACAGCCGTCGGTGAGACTGCAGGAATGAATCTTCCTGTGGAGATTTCCACAGACCGCCCCAGGGGCTTCTAAAACTGCTTAATATCAAGGGTTTAGGTATTTTCCTGCCAGTTCCTCCCAACCCAGCCACGAATGATTTCTGAAAATCTCGGTGCCTCGGGCGCTGGAGGGCTATACTTGGAAGGGCGCTAGTTATAGCCTGCCATCCAGCACCGGAATCGTCATCAATCCCAGGTGGAGGAGGGTTGGTAGTGGAAAAACTTAAAAAAAAAAAAAAAAAGTAACGACACAATAGATAACAGTAACAATGAAAGGGGACCCTCATGCGTCCAGCACCTGACTAGTACCGCGCATTTACATCTTCTGCCTTATGTCCAATGCATAGATGTGAGCACTGAGCCTCCATGGACCCAGCGAATGGCCCGAGGCCGGACTTGAATCCGGGGGTCGCACTCCAAAGGCCCCATCCTTAACATCTGGCGTCTGTGGCCCAGTAGCAGTGGCTCGCTAAACCTGGAGACTTGGACAATTCCTGACAATAATAATAATAAAAGGGAAAAAAAAATCATTAAAGACAAAGGAGAGGAGGGAGGGTGAGGTTGGGATGGGCGCGGTTTTAATTCGCTGGCTCTACGTTTGGATCCTTTCATCTTCCATTCTCTCTCCTTCTCCAAAGGAGGGCGGGACAGGGAGTGGGGTTCGGTTCGATTCTACCCTTTCGTTTTCCAAAGTCCGGATACTCTTTGGGCTAACTGGGCCTGGAGAAGTATTGGGACCGAGGGCTAGCCCAATAGCGTGCCCCTAAGACCAGTAAGTAGCTACAGGAGGCTGTGGGCAGGATCGTGATTATGACCCCTGGACCACTGTCCCTTTGGAACTGTACCTTCGACGCTGCGCGAGAATAGAGTTTACCGAAACCGAGATCTGGAGCAACCTACGTTTCTCAATAAATGGACCCCGAATATTCTTTGCGCAGCAAAGGGCAAAAGGACCCTGCGAGTACGCGTTCCTGTCTACTCTCTCCCAGCATCCCTGAGGAGGAAAGAGTAAACCCGCGGACACCAAGTAGCCCAGGCATTGCCAGCCTTCCAAGATGCGCGCGGCTCCTGGCGACTGCAGTGCGCGCCTCTGCCCGACAGGGACCAGCACCGCTCCATGCGCCGCGCGCTGCCAGGCTGAGGCGTCAGGCCGCCAGCCCCGCTCAACCTCCCGAGCTCAAGCAGCTCGTAAGCGGAGTAGTCCTGACTGCCTTCGGGTTCCCGCAATACCGAGGACAATCACAAAAAAGTTAAAACACTCCCAGCGGTCTCGGAAGAACGCCGTTCTTCCCACCCTGGCGCCCACATGGGGAGCAGAAAAGCTGTTCTAGAAGTTGGTCTAGGACGCAGACCGGACCACCGGGGCGCCCGGGCCTCCGAGAGGGAAAATAACGTAAGAGCAACACTAGATTGATTCATATAGGACACGGCCACAGTTACTGGGTCGCTTCCTTGAGCTCAAGGCGCTCGGGTGGCACAGTAGTTAAAGCATTCAGCTGGTAATGTAAAGGTCGGAGGTTCAAACCCACCAGCCGCTCCGCGGGAGAAAGCTGAGGCAGTCTGCTTCCGTGAAGATGTACTACAGACTTGAAAACCCTATGGGGCAGTTCTACTTTGTCCTATAGGGTCATTATGAGTCGGAATCGACTGGATGGCAGTGGGTGAGCGGCTGCCTCAATCGCTGCCCCGCTTCTTTGCGGCAAGGTCGCCTGATTAACTTTAGGGCTCGGTTGGCCACTGAGCCGCCAGCGCTCTGAGAGTTCTAGGGGTTGTAACCCGGTGCACTCTAGACTGCACAGGGCAGATTCTCGAGCTGCGGAACCTCGCCGTGCGGTGGTTACCTCTGCTCCTCCCCGCCCCTGGTAGCCCTAAACTGTGCCCCTGACACTTTTCCAGCACATGCCACGTCTCCCTCTTCCACCGGCTGGCGAAAGGGCTGAGCGGTGCCTTGCCGGATAGCCTTTGGCGCCCCTGCCCCACGTGGGGAAACTCACCGATACCAGGCGAGGCCCTTGTCATAGCTTCGGTCGAAGAAGTGGGGCTCAGCGCCCACGGCTCGCACGTCGGGGTGCACGCGTAAGAACTCGAGCAGCGCTCGTGTGCCACCCTTCTTCACGCCGATGATGATGGCCTGTGGCAACTGTTTGCTCCCAGCCCCGCTGAAGAAGCTGGAGATGGGGCTAGGGGAGTCTGGAGCCTCGGGACTCTGCTCCTCCTGGCTCGCGCCCCCCTCCGCCACCTCCTTGCCAGTACCTAGTTGTGTGGAAGGCGGCGCCCTGAATGATAGCCTGGGGGGCGTCCGGTCGGGAGCCGAGATCATAACTGGCGAGGAGCGGGTGGCGCGAGACCCGGAACCCAGCACCAGCAGCCCGGGTGCGGCGGCGCACGAGCGGGCGCACGAGTACAGGAACATATAGAGCCAGACGCAGAGCATGGCGAAGAGCAGCGCGAGCTTCCTCCTCACCGGCGGCGGGGACGGCGGCGGCTGCGGCAGTAGCCGGCCGGGTACATCGAGGCAGGACCGGCCGCCGCTCAGGCGCTGCCCCATACGCTGCCCGCGGGCGCGGCGAAGGGCATGGTTCAGCACATGGCGCGGGGTCCACGGGGCAGTAAGCGTGGAGAGGGTTTCCTGGGCAGCTGGGCGCCCAAGCGGCTTGGCTTATTGCCCCCGTACGCCCGCGGCAGCCGCCGCTGCTGCTGCTTTTCTCCAGGTGGCGGCGGCAGCTGTAGCGGCGGCGGCTCTTGACATGTTGCCTGGGGAGGAGCCGCAACTGCAACAGAAAGTCGGGCGGCCGCAACTGCTGGCCGAGGGGCTGCTCCTGAGGCGCGACGCCCCGCTTCGGGCCGGGAGAAGGCTGCGCTTCGGTGCCCTGACCACTCCACACGCTAAGCAGGGCAGCTCTCCTGGGCTGCCTTCTCACAATCCTGTCTTGAAGGCAGTCCCTGCACTTGCCTGTGAAGGCTGCGGAGAAGAACTGCGCAGGAAGGGAGCCCAGGACTGAGGTGAGGTGGGCGGGACCGGCTTTCTAGAGTGACAGCTCGCTCCACCTACCAGAAACCCCGAACACCATGCAAATACGGGCGCTTCGCCGAGGGCTCAACAACCAATCGGCTCCGGCATCATGGGGGTGTGGAAAGGATTTGGGGCCGTGGAGAGCAGTAGGGCATTCCTATTGGTCGCGGGAAGAGGGATAGGCTCAAGGGGGCGAAGTCAGATACTGGTGACAGCAGCAGATGATAGGATGGATGCAGGAGTGACCGATCTCCGGGGGAGGTTCGACTCCGCGGAGTGCTGAGCTCCAGCACCCGCGTGCATTTCCGCACTCGCTCCCCAGGAGCCAGCCTTTCTGTAGGGCCCAGATGTCAGGACTAGAGTCTCCCATCCCGATATTTCGCGGGCTGACTTGTGATGAATAGTATTGCGGAGTGGGGAGAGGGAGGAGGGAAAGCCAGGCGGTAGTTGCAAGCTGCCCACAAATCCGCCCAGCCCGAGCCAAGAATTTCGAAGTGAGCCCTTCCGGGACTGGTATTGGCTTAAGAAACTTAGGAAAAAACATGTTTGGAAATCGCTTTTTTTTTTTTTTTTCTTAGCCTTTTCTTCTTATTCTTCGCCAGGAATTGATGATCTCCCTTGAGCTGCTGGTTAATTGGGGTCAGCCTAAACCCCCCTTAAGAAAAATCTTCGTTGGCAGCCCAAGCTACCCAGAAAAGGTCTGGGGGCATGTAGGAGGGAGGAGGGAGGAAGATGTTAACAGGGAAATCGAGTCTGGTAAATGTTTCCTCGTTTAAAAGTGAATGTGAAAGTCACATGTAGAAAGTTTCATTCAGATTGGGGTTTTGTGGGGGAAAGTGAAATTTAAGAAATTTTACTATGTTCCTTCTTCCCTAAAAAAATAATAAAGCCAACATTTTTCTTTATTTTAGGAAATTTCTTCACTTAGGAAAGTTTGTTTTGGTGATCTATATGACATTATTAGGTGTTTTCCACCAACTTTTTTTTTTTTAATCTTTTTTTCACCTGGAGCAAATCGATTACTGAGTTGTACATATTTAATAATCAAAGTCCACTGGAAGGTGAGGTGGTACCCTGCTCTGTCTTGCAAAAAGAACCGCCGGGACGGGGGCGGGACAGCAGGTCTTGGGAAGAATTGTAACTGCTTGCAGGGGCGAAGCGGGTGGAGACGCCATCCTGCAGAATTCTTGCCTGGGCATCTGGAGTTAGGAAGGTCGGGGTTCTCAAGCTCACGCCCGTGGTGTTCAGAAAGTTTTCGGTGCCTGCTACGCGGCCTCAGTGGCGCGAGCGAGCCTCCAACGCCCTGCTGCTCACCGTTCTGGTACAGAGCGTTCCTTCCGACTCCTTCCCACCATCTGCTATTGCTTCGACCCGGAGGACCTGCGTCGCCCACGAGGTGACTCACCGGGAGCCGCTGCCTGCGCAGGATTTCACCTTCTGGGCAGGCAGGCGCAGTGGAATAGATCTGAGCCCTGGTCCCTCTACTGTGCTCTCCGGAACCAGCCCGAGTAAATATTCCCTTCCTGAGCAAATGTCTCTAAGTGTCCTCCAAATCCCCTCAGCCCCACGCCGGGTCGGGTTCTCCTCCAACCGAAGCAGGCTGAAAAAGCTAGTCTGCCTTTAGCGCCTGAGATCTGATAAAGTGAGAGAGGGCGGGGGCAATGACCCGGAAAAGTGCAAAAAACTCATCCTCAACCCGGCAACCGACTTAGCCTGGCAGTGGTCCGCGCGGCCTCATTCTAACTCGCTTGAGCCCAAGTTTTGTAAGTTTCGCTACAAAACTGTTGAGAGGGGAATGATTTAGACAGCAGATTTTCTTCCCCCTTTTCTATTCGCTGGAAGAATTTCTTTCCAGTCACACCCCCCCACACACACACACACACACTGGGATGTTGTGCTTATTCTTCGGAAGTGACTTATCTACGCTTAATTTTATTTATTTATTTTAAAAACCTGAAAACAAATGCATATGTGAGCACTAGCCCGGTCTTTTTTGGAAATATGAGGGGGCAATGTTAGCGTCTCAGTAGGGTGTGTCTTTAAATTCATGATATATAGGGGGGATATGAAATTACTCTCTGCCATCTTTAGGTGGTTATGAGTTTGCAGACTTTTGTGGATTGTGTGTGTTTTACGATTTGTGTATGTTCAAGTGAGTTGTAGCTACTAAGTATCTAGTATCAGGACTGGTAGGCTGTGAGTCTTAGTTTTTTGGTTTTTTTTTTTTTTTTTTAAGGTTTTCGATATTCCTAGTAAAAATGGTCTCTGTCCTGAGGGTTAGAGAAGTCCAGGGTGAAAGAAAAAAGTGAGCGATTGTAAATCGAGGTCGCCAGATTTATTTGGGATCTTATTTTTCTGTGGGTGGGGGGAAAAGGAGTAGAAGCAAAGGCGTGAGCATCGGAAACTGCCCTAGGTGCCCGCAGAGCTGAGCGCTCCACAGCCAAGACGCCTCCATCGCCGCCCGGCCCCATCCGGTGCCCATTCAAACCCCCTGGTGGTAAACAATGGGGGAGCTCGAGTTGCCAGGAGTACGGAAAGGTTCGGCCTCCCAAAGTCAACCGATCATTTGGGATCTGGGGAGCGACCCGGCGGGCGGGGAAGCGGCATAGGGGAAGGGTCCGGGCCGCGACCCTAAGTTTTGGCCCTTTCGCTCACCCATCTGGTGTGTTCGCAGTGTTTTGATGCCCCAGGCTGCGTTCAGAAATTGCCCCTCGCGGCAGCTTTGGGGTCGGCCCTTGGCAAAAGTCATCTCTTCTGTCCGCCCATTCTGCAGATGTGGAATCCGAGGCTCAACAAAGCTAGTGGCAAAACTGATGGTGAACTCACATTGAGAGCCACCCTTAACCATTGTTAAGCGGCGCAGCCTGGGCATCCTCAAAACGTGGCCACCAAAACCCAAGAAAGGTTTACCTCTGAGGAATGTATTCACTATATTTATACTTGGAAAGTCTAGAAAGGAGCAAATTCAATGTCAGCACGTGTCCAAGGTCTATGTTTCATTTGGTTTGGGCTTTTGGATTACCTAATTGGGGCGGGGGGTGCGGTGTCTCAGTGCAGTGGTATTAGGCATTAAGCATTAGGCATCCAAAGGTCGGCGGTTTGAACCCACCAGCTTCTCCATGGGAGAAAGATGAGAAACTCTACAAAACAAACAAACAAAAAAAAAAAACCTAAACCCACTGCCGTCAAGTAGATTGCGAGTCGTAGAGACTCTTCCTTGGGTTTCCGAAGGGGTATCACTACGGAAGTAGATTGCCCAACCTTCCTTCCGAAGAATGGCTGGTGGGTTTGAATCGCCAGTCTTCTGGTTAGCAGTCAAATGCCTTAGGCGCTACGCCACCACAGCTCCCAAGAAACCCTATAGATAGTTCTACTAGGTCCTATAGGGTCCTATAGGAATCGACTTGATGGCAGTGAGTTTGGTTTAGTTTTTAAATGAGAGTGTGCAATAAGAGCCTCTGAGGGTTCTAACCTGAAGGTGGAAGTCAAGGCTAGCTCAGTGGACCTCTCTTTACCCTCTTCCTCCAGGCTCTTTTGCCAAGGCCTCGCGGTATGACCACAGTCTGGTCACTCTCTGGCCCTAAAATTCCTCATCTGTAATGTGGCGGGCTTGAACTAAAATATACCCCCGTATTTATGTCCCTCCAGAAATGTCCCCGCAGCTGCAGGACTCCTCTTCCCCAACCCACCCCCGCCAGCTCCGCCGGGTGACCTGCAGTTTCCCGGGTCCAAGTCCCACCTCTACCCCTGAAGGAACTGCAAAGGAGGCATTACCTAGGCGGCCTTTGCCTTTGGCCCGAAGCCAGTTTCTGCCCCCGGAACTCCTGCACTCCACTCGCGCCCCCGCCGGCGAGGCGGCCCCTCGGGGGTTCGCAGCTGCGTGCTCTGCATTCCAGCTCCGCGGAAGGTAAGAGCGGTAGGCGCAGCAGCGGCTCCCTGCCCATCAGTGTTGGGGCTCTCTGGCCGGGTCTCGAGGCGGCCAGCGTCAGAAGCCCAGCTAGGGGCTGCCATGGCCAACCTGTCTCCCTAGTCGCAGAGAGGGGCTTTGGGCTGCACCTGGGCTCGAGAGCCCTTGCGCGGCCCGCGACTCGCGGGTCTCTTGCCTGCCGGAATGAATATCCCTTTTCCTCTGAGGGGCGACGGCGCCTCTCAGTGCTCGGGGAGGCCCTGGCCGGACACCCGCATCTACTCAGTTCCTCGCGCGGCTGCAGCTGGCCTCACCTATTCATTGTTGGTATGGCTGGAGAGCCACACCGGGAGGAAAGAAATTACTGTCAGCTTTGATCGGTGCCTGCGCTGTAGGGACTTGCACCAGCCAGGCACTGTTGGACCTGCCACTGTGACGCTGGGGCTTAATGCTGAGCCCTTCGCAAACCTCACTGGAGGGATGATGGACGTTTGATGCCCAGATTAATTTGGTCATTTGTGTCATGAGGAGTTAAGGCACATGTCCGGATCCAAATCCATCCTCCACCTCTGGGCCAGGAGGTTTCGTTGCCCTCTGGCCAATGGAACAGGGAATGGGAAGGGGGAAACTGAGGTAGAAGCCCCAGGCTTCTTCTTACCTGTGTCGTCAAGGGCTGGCTGCTTCCCTCCTCTGAGATCACAGCTCCGGTCAGGAACCTTCTCTACACAGCCTTACTGTCACCAGGTTCTGGTACAACTATTCCCCTCACCCCTTCAGGAACATTAAAGACAGATCCCCTATATTAGTGCCAAGGAAAGTACTGTGTTATTCCTTGCTTGTTCTTTATTCCTCCAACTTGAAAGTAGCCCTTTGGTTATACTCTTCTCAAATTACCTCATCTGACGTGCGGTTTTTGTTTTTTTTTTTCCTGGTCAAACCCTGACACACGATATACCAAACATACCAATACCTTTTCTAATCTAGTTCTCAACTGCTTACTGGCTGTGCATCTTTGGACAACCCTTCTGAGACTTTGTACCACTATCACTATACTACTCTCCAACAAATACCTTTAGCCCCTCCATTCACTTTCCTAGCAGTGGAAATCTAGGTAAATCCTGCCTTCAGCTCCCCAGCCCTGAGCTTCAGAAATGCTGTAGAGATAACAAGTCCTGCTTCAAATTTTCTACTAAAAACTAACTATGGGCATTTTAAGCTGCTCTGCAATCCTCCTAAATCTCTCCTGGAAACTCAAGTCCTCAATCCCTGAGACAACCATTTCTCATCTTCTCTCCACAAGACACAAACATTTCTCAAACCTTCCTTGAGACCACAGACAGGGGCTTGTCTACATCTTCTCACCACCAAACCTCTACTCCAAGTGGCACCCACACCCAGCTTCTCCTTCTTCCCTCTTGTCACAGGGGAGGAAGCTGTTCATTAGCCCTAGAAAGTGACCTCCACTAATGTTCTGGATCCTGGACTTTTTCACCTTGAGGACTTCTCCTTTTCATCTCCCTGAAGTGAACAATGATGTGTCCCCAAGATGTCTTCAGTGAAGGACTTGCTGTCCTAGCTGCAGAGAGCTAAACCCCTTTCCCAGAATGACCACATCCAGGGTGTAAAGGCCTGGTTATCCTGACCTAACTGTGAACAACTGCAAAGGGTCATCCCAGCTCTAGAATTCCCTGTTGGGTAGGCCAACTTTTTTTTTTTTTTTTAGGATTTGGGTGAAGATCCACAGAGTAAATTCACTTTTCATACAGCAGTTCACACACACTCTGTCTCATGTCATTGACCAAAATTCACAATGCAGCAGCTCCCCTCCCACTTCCTCCCCACAGCTACCTCCTCCCAGTGTCCATCCCTTCACACTCTTCTGCACCCTAAGCTATCTCCCTGTGCATAAGCAGCCCTTCCTTCTCCCATGATTGTTCTCTCCAGGGCGTGTGTCTACTTGAGGTAAATGTTTAACTCACATGCCTGTACTTTGTTTGGCTGGAAACCACAGTTGTGGGTTCAATTCCAGACCTGAAGGGCAACTAGGGGCCATAGTCTCAGTGGTTACACCAGGCTCCATTGGACCAGCAAACCTGGTCCCCACCTTCTTTTCTTTTTCTTTTTTTTTTTTTTAGGCCAACTTTTTAAAGACTGTGTCACAGCCTGACTTCTCCCTCTGCCCACACCTGCCTCTTCCTCTTCCCTTCTACAGGTGTTGGTCCAAGGGCACTCCCTGATGTACATCCTGTACTCTAAACACTGTCTCACAGTTGGCTTCCCTTGAAACCAAACTGGCCCTCCTTCTATGTGGTTATGATTCCGATCAGCATCCAAACATGCTCTTAACTGTTTGCTCCTCTTCATAGCCATACACAGATAACAGTTTCTACTTTCTCGCCTGTTGTTCCTTCCTTATTATGCTAGCTGGTTTTCTTTCTTAACAATACAAACATTATAAAAAACTGAAAAAAAGAAAATCTGTAAGAGATACAGGGTAAAATATCAGACTCTCTCTGATCCTAAGGCCTTAGTTTACCTCTCCACCGAAAACAATGTTGCTAAATATTTTATGCAAATACAAGCAAACAAGTATAAATTACTCCCCTCCCCCATTTTCTTTCCTTTACAAATGAGTAAATAGCATTTACAATAGTAATCTTCTGACATAGTATGGATAAGTATTCTGTATCAGTCTATATGTGTTTTTAAAATGCTAAGTATAAATTAACTTTCATTAAAAATAAATTGTTGAAGACAGAAAATAATAAATGCTGGTGAGGACATGGAGAGATTGGGACTCTCATACACTGCAGGTGGGACTGTAAAATGATACAACCATTGTGGAAAGCAGTATGGCGATTCCTTAAAAAATTAGAAATACCATTTTTTGTGTGTGTGTGTGCGTGTGTGTGATTTGGGTGAAGATTTACAGAGCAAATTCACTTTCCATACAGCAGTTCACATACACTTTGTTTCATGACATTGACCACAGTTTACCACAATGCAACAGCTCCCCTCCCACTTCCTCCCCATAGTTACCTCTTCCCAGTGTCCATCCCTCCATACACTCCTGCCCCCTGAGCTGTCTCCCTGTGCATAAGCAGCCCTTCTTTCTCCCATGATTGTTCTCTCCAAGGAGTGTATCTACTTGAGGTAAATGTTCAACTCATATGCCTATATTTTGTTTGGCTGGAAACCACAGGTGTGGGTTCAATTCCAGACCTGAAGGGCAGTCAGGGCCATAGTCTCAGTGGTTCCACCAGGTTCTATCGGACCAGCAAACCTGGTCCTCACCTTTTTTTTTCCTCCAAATGATTTTGAGTTTTGTTCCACATGGTTCTCCCTCTGTATCCAGGATCTCCTACATAGATCCCCTTCCAAGTCCATGACAGTGGTAGCCAGGCACCATTTAGTTCTTCTGGTCCCATACTTGTATAGGCTGCAGATCGGATGGTGTACCAGTCACTAGGACTAATTGTTTCCATGATTTTTGTTTTTCTTCATTCTTTTGTTTTCTTCATTCTTCTTTGCATCTAGATGGCAGCTTGCTAGCTTTTAAGATCCAAGTTGCTACTCGCCAAAGTAGGAGGTGAAACAATATTTTATATAGTATGTTATGCCAATTGAGCTTGATGTCCCTGCGACTATGGTCCCAAGCCCACAGGTTCAACTACTCGGTTCCTCTTGGTAGCTGGCTGTGACCAAGCAGTGACCACAACCTTGCCCCTTGTCACCTTTACTACACACCTGGGAATTCTGATCATTCACATAAACTTATAGGGCCATTGTCTGCCAACCCTATACATGTTCTTGGATATACTCCCCATTTCATAAACATACCTAATAGTTCAGTCTGTCTACCCATCGATCCACCCATATACCCATGTTTGCCTTCACTGACAATGCAGTACTGTATGTGCAAAAGGGTTCATCCTTGTTGTCTGTACCTCCCAGGTACTTCTCTCTGTCTTTCTCTTCCTCAATACTGCCATATGGGTCACTCACATTTGGTACATTGCCCTTCTCTTCACCCAAATCAGTACTTATCTCTGTCTATCTAACAGTGTTCCCTCTCCTCCCCTCCCATCTCTGGTACCCAAGAAAGAAAATTTACTTCTATAGATAAATCTTTCCTTAACTTTTACAATAACGGACTAATACAATATTTGTCCTTTTGTGATTGACTTATTTCACTCAGCATAATGTTCTCCAAGTTCATCTACGTTATGCAGTGTTTTTCAGAGTCTACATTATTCTTTAATGTTGCATAGTATTCCATTGTGTGTATGTACCATAGTTTGGTTATCCATTCCTCAGTTGATGGACACCTAAGTTATTTCCATGTTTTGACTATTGTAAATAGTGCTGCGATGAACATGGGTATGCATATATCTGTTCTTGTCATGGCTCTCACTTCTTTAGGGTATATACCTAGTAATGGAATGACTGGGTCAAATCGTATTTCTAATTACAACTTTTGAAGGAATTGCCATATTGCCACTTCTGCACTCTTACAGTTGTCATTTGCTTGATATATCTTTTACCAACCTTTGATTTTTAGTCTATTTTTGTCTTTATCTGTAAGGTGTGTCTCTTGCAGGCAGCATATTGATAGGTTTTGTTTTCTTATCCAATCCAAGTTCTGCAACTACACAGTCTTTTCCCTCTTTTTGTTTGTAGTTGTCCTCACTTGCCAAGTGATGTCTCTGGTTCCCTGTTTACAATCTTGTAAACTCATTTTACTTTGGATATGTCCATAGCTGTGGTTTCTGGGTTATGTCATCTTGTGTATTAATGGTCGGTTGTCATTTGCTATTTTTGGTTTTCTGTTCAAAAGATTCCCTTTAGCATCTCTTGTAAGGTTGATCTGCTTTTAACAAATTCCCTTAGTCTTTGCTTAATTGAAAATCTCCTAATTTCACCATCATATCTGAGGGACAATTTTGCTGGGTGTATAAT
>NW_006921726.1:5971342-5979038 GCF_000298275.1 Orycteropus afer afer
CTATGGTTCATACCTACAATGGAATATTATGCAACCCTAAAGAATAATGTAGAATCTGTAAACCACTACATAATGTGGATGAACTTGTACGACATTATGCTGAGTGAAATAAGTCAATCACAGAAGGAAAAATATTGTATTAGTCTGTTATTGTAAAAAGTCAAGGAAAAGTTTATATATGGAAGGAAAGTTTCTTTGTTGCTTACCAGTGGTGGGAGGGGAGGGAACACTGTTAGATAGGTAGAGACAAGTATTGATTTGGGTGAAGAGAAGGATAATGTACCAAATATGAGTGATCAACATGGTGGCATTGAGGAAGAAGAAGACATGGAGAGGTGCATGGGAGGTACAGACAACAAAGATGAACCCCTTTGCATGTACAGTACTGCATTGTCAGTGAAGGCAAACATCAATAGACAGGTGGATAGATGGGTGGACAACCTGAACTATTAGGTATGTCCATGCAAGGGGAAGTGTGCACAAGACCATGTATAAGGTTGGCAGGCAATATTTCTACAAGTGTATTGGTATGTTCGGTAAGAATTCCCAGGTATATAGTAGAGCTGACAAGGGACAAGGTTGTAGTCACTTCTTGGCCATAGCCAGCTACCCAGAGGGAACGAGTAGTTGGGCCTGTGGGTTCAGGACCATAGTTGCAGGGGACATCAAGCTCACTTGGCATAACATACTACACAAAACATTATTCCACATCCTACTTTGACAAGTAGTGACTGGGATCTTAAAAACTTACAAGTGGCCATCTAGATGCAATGATGGGTCTCTCTTCATCCAGAGCAAAGAATAATGAAGAAAACCAAAGATTCATGGAAACAATTAGTCAAGCAACTGGTACACCATGAGATCCACAACATATATGACTATGAGACCAGAAGAACTAGATGGTGCCCAGCTACCGCTGTCAACCACTCAGAGGGGGATTTATGTAGGAGATTCTGGATAGAGTGGGAGAACAATGTGGAACAAAACTCAGAATCATTTGGGGGGGAAAAAAAAAAAGGGACTGCTGTTCTGATAGAGCCTGAGGGAACCACTGAGACTATGGCCCCTAACTGCCCTTCAGGTCTGGAATTGAACTCACTCCCATGGCTTCCAGCCAAACAAAAGACAGGCATATGAGCTGAACATTTATATTAGGAAGATACTTTTCTTGAAGAGAATAATCATGGGAGAGTAGAAGGGCTGTATATGCACAGGGAGGTAGTTCAGGGAGCAGGATTGTATGGAGGGAAGGACACAGGGAAGAGGTAACTATGGGGAGGAAATAGTAGTGGAGCTGTTGCATTGTGGTAAATCATAGTCAATGTCATGAGATAAAGTGTATCTGAGCTGCTATATGGAAAGTGAATTTGCTCTGTACACTTTCACCCAAATCACAATGTAAATAAATAAATAAATAATTGAAGTTTATATGTGTATATCTGTCTCATGGCAACTCCACATATTTCAGAGTAGAACTTTACTTCATAAGATTTGTTATTGTTGTTGAGAATGTACACAGCAGAATGTATACCAACTCAACAATTTCTAAATGTACAATTCAGTGACATAGCTTACATTCTTCAAGTTGTGCAGACATTTTCATCCTCCTTTTCTGAATTGTACTTCCCCTATTAACATAAAGTCACTGACCCCTAATACCTAATCCTTTGAGTTGCTCTTGTCAATTTGATCCCATATACATGATTCTTAAAAGAACATAATGCCCAAGACGGATATTCTTTACCAATTAGGCTAAACTATTGTTTGATTTTAAGAAGACTTCACGGGATATTTTTGGTTTAGGTTTTAAATATTATCTCAAGACAATAGTTTCAGGAGTTTATCCTGTTTCCATGACTCAAGCACATCTAGAGTCCCTGAGAATTTGAAATTCTCTTCTACATTTTCTCCCTTTTGATCAAAGATTCTATAAAGAATCTTTGAATTCTATAAAGAATTCTTTGATCAAAAGATTCTTTATTCTATAAAGAATGGTCTCATGGCAAAGGAGGCAGTTTTTCATAGAGGTAGTAAGCCACACAGTCCATTTCCTCCTCCTATTCTTGACTCTTTTTTGTTACTCCAGGTAAATAGAGACCTTGCACCCTAGGGTTTTTAATGGTTGATATTTTGGAAATAGTTCACTAGGCCTTTTTTCTGAGGCACATCTGGGTGGACTCAAACCACCAACCTTTTGGTTAGCAGACGATCACATTATCCATTTGCATTATTTACTCCTTACTCTGAAAGATGAGTAATTTGCCCACTTATACATGTTTTCATCTTCTTTTTTTTTTTTTAATTTTTTATTAGTGTATTAATAATATTTAATTAGTATATAACTATATTTTACTTTATTAAGGGTTATATTTACACTCTTAACTACAATTTCCTTTACTCTTAGTTTTCAAGAGAGTCAAGAAATCTTAAAGTTTCACTTTTGATGTATATTGTGACCCCAAATGTCACAGTGGTGAAACACTTGACTGCTAACCAAAAGCTTGGTAATTTGAATCCACTAGCTGCTCCATAGGAGAAAGATATGTCAGTCTGCTTCCATAAAGATTGGAAACCCTAAGGGGAAGTTATACCCTATAGGATCTCTATGAGTCAGAATCGACTCAATGGCAGTGGATTAGGTTTTGGCTATAAACCAAAAAATACAACCAATGCTGTGGAGTCAGATCTGACTCATAGCGACCCTCCTTGGATTTCCGAGGTGGTATCACTACGGAAGTAGAAAACCAAATCCTTTGCCATCAAGTCAAGTACAACTCATAGTGACCTTATACAACAGAGTAGAACTGCCCTATAGGCTTTCCAAGAAGGTAAACTTTATGACCACAACTTATTTGTCAGCTTATCATACTTTAGTGGCTTGTATGTTTCAGAATTGCTTGAAGCTATGCTACTGGTGTTTCACATACCATCAGGGTCACCCATGGTGAAGAGATTTCAGTAGAGCTTCCAAACAAAGACAGAATAGGTAGAAAGACCTGGTGATCTACTTCTTAAATAATTGGATAGTAAAAACTTTATGAACAGCAATGGAACATTGTCTGATATAGTATTGGAAGATGAGCCCCTCTGGTTAAAGAGCACTCAAAATATGACTCAGAAAGAGCTGCTTCCTTAATGATCTGGATGGAGTAAAACTAATGTGTCCCTTCATTTGCTAATGTGGCATGACACAAAAAGAGAAGAAACAGTTGTAAACATCTATTAATAACCAGAACTTGGAATGTATGAAGTATGAAAATAGGAAAATTGGAATATGTAAAAAACAAAATGGAATGAAGCACATAAAGATCAATATCCCAGAGATGAAATGGAGTGGTATTGGCCATTTTGAATTGTCTACTATGCCAGGAATGACCAATTGAAGAATAATTATGTCACATTCATAGTCAAGAACATTTCAAGATCCATCCTGAAGTACAAAATGGTCATTGATAGGATAATATCCAAATGTCTACAAAGAAGGCCAGTTAATATGACTATTTTTCAAATTTACCAACCATTAATGCCTAAGATGAAGAAATTGAAGATTTTGTTTTACCAACTTCTGCAATCTGAAGTTGATCAAACATACTATCAAGATGCATTGATAATTACTGGTGATTGGAATGTGGAAGTTGGAAACAAAGAAAAAGGATTAGTATCTTGGAAAATATGGCCTCAGTGATAGAAATTACAACAGAGACCACATGGTAGAACTGTGCAAGTCTATTGACTTATTCATTGCAAATTCCTTTTTTATACAACATAAATAGTGATAATATACATGGACCATAATAGATGGAATACACAGGAATGAAATCAAGTGGACTACATCTGTGGAAAGAGATGATGAAGAAGCTCAAGATGATCAGTCAGCACAAGACCAAGGGCTGATTGTGGAACTGATCATCTTTGCTCTATACAAATTCAAGTTGAAGCTGAAGAAAATTAAAATGAGTCCATGACAGCCAGAGTACGACCTTGATTATATCCCACCTGAATTTAGAGACCTAATCAAGAACAAATTTGATGCATTGAACACTACTGACCAAAGACCAGACAAACTGTGGGATGACATCAAGGACATCAGATATGAAGAAATAAAAGGTCATTAAAAAAGGCAAAAAAGAAAGAAAAGATCAAAATAAATGTCAGAAAAGATTCTGAAAACTTGCTTTTTAATGGAGAGTAGCTAAAGCAAATGAAAGAAATGATGAAGTAAAAGAGCTGAACAGAAGATTTCAAAGGGTGGCTTGAGAAGACAAAATGATGTCTTACAATGCAATGTGCAAAGACCTGGCATTAGAAAACCAAAAAGGAAGCATATACTTGACATTTCTCAAGATGAAAGAAAAATTCAAGCCTCAAGCTACAATATTGAAGGATTCTATGAGCAGAATATTGAGTGATGCATGAAGCATCAAAAGAATATGGAAGGAATACACAAAGTCATGGCAGCAAAAAGAATTGGTCAATGTTCAACTATTTCAGGAGGCAGCATATGATCAAGAACCAATGGTAGTGAAGGAAAAGTCCAAGCTGTGCTGAAGGAACTGGTGAGAAATAAGCCTCCAGAAATTGGTGGAATACCCATTGAGATGTTTCAACAAATGGATGCAATACTAGCAGCACTCACTTATATATGCTAAGATATCTAGAAGACAACTACCTGGCCAACTAATTGGAACTGATCCAAATGCAAGTAAAATATTGATGAAAATAATGTTAAAATAGTTCTAGCAGTATATAGACAAAGAACTGCAGAAATTCAAGCCAAATTCAAAAGAGGACATGGAACAGAGGATGTCATTGCTGATGTAAGATGGATCTTGGTTATAAGCAGAAAGTACCAGAAAGATGTTTACCTGTACTTTATTGGGTATGCAAAGGCATTTGTCTGTGGATCATAACAAATTATGGATAACATTAAGAAGAATAAGAATTCCAGAAGACTTAATTGTGCTCAAACATAGCAAGGGGATATTGCATGGTTTAAAATCAGGAAAGAGGTGTGTCAGGGCTGTATCCTTTTACCATACTTACTCAATCTGTATGCTGAGCAAGTAATCTGTATAGATGGAATATGTGAAGAATGTAGCATCAGAATTGGAGAAAGATTCATTAACAACCTGTGATATACAGATGACATAACTTTGCTTGCTGAAAGCAAAGAGAACTTGAAGCACTTACTGATGAAAATCAAAGGCTAAAGCCTTCAGTGTAGATTACACCTTAACATAAAGAGAACAAAAATCCTCACAACTTGATGAAAAAGCAACATCATGATAAACTGAGACTATTTTGAAGTTCTCAAGAATTTCTTTTCACAGGGATTTCCAGTAAGATGGTGGAATAGGCAGAAAGGCTGCACAGACTCTCTTCAACAAAGGAACCAATTAATACAGATACAAAAGATAATCCTGGACCCCTTAGCCTTGAAGGGAAGGATATAGAAGTGAGTTAAACTCCAACTAGCAGAAGAATTAGGAGCTCTGGTAGCATAGTGGCTAAAAGCACTTGACTGCTAACCAGAAGGCTGGCGGTTCAAACCCACCAGCCACTCCTCGGAAGGAAGGTTGGGCAATCCTACTTCCGTAGTGATACTGCCTCGGAAACCCAAGGAGGGGTCGCTATGAGTCGGGGCCTGACTCGACGGCACATAACAACAACAACAACAAGCAGAAGAATTTGCGTGAAAACACCAAAAAAAGAGAGACATATGGAGCTGCAATCGGGCAGTGATCCTGAAGGCAGAGACAGCTTGGATATTGCCGAGTGGTGGTAGGATCTGAGAAATAACCTAAAAATTAGGCCTAAAAATAACCTAAAAATCAGACTGCATGGAGGACTGCTTTGGTGGCTGGGGAATAAAAGGGGAAGGAACAAAGAAGAAGGAGGGCTTAGCTGTGGAGGATGCAGCCATTTCAAATATTTACAAGCTGTTCAACAGTTTTGGATATTTAAAGCAACAGCATTCTCTGAGATTCCAGGGACTTAAGAACAGCCTCCACTTGCCAGGAACTGCAAGATCATTCCGGACACAGATGACTGGAAAGGTGCGACATTCCCCTTGTTACTCTTATACCTCACACCCTCTTGGTGAACGGAGGTGCAGTCATCCCTCACTCCCACCCACCTTCTGGGCCAGCAGGAATTCCATCCCAGTCTGTGCTCAGAAGGAGCATGGGTTCCCTGCCCCTCCCTGATATTTTTTTTCAGTTTGTTTTTGTCTGTTTTAAAACTACCGTTATTATTATTACTTTTGTCTTTTTACTATTATTCTTTATTCTTCCTCTCTCAGGTTCTATTTTTCAGCTTTTTTTCTTTTCCCTGTTCCTGGCTGCAATTTTTATCTTTCTCATGGTTAACCCCATTCCATGTTTTTCTTTGGAGTTTTTCCCATTTTTTACTTCATTATTCTCCTTCTTTACCCTTTTTCTCTTATTGCCCTCTCTCCAGATACTGGGGGATTTTTTTTTTTCCTTTTTTTGGTTACTGTTCCTGTGTGATTACATGGTATTTTTTTTTTTGTCCATTTGCTTTTACTTTTTTGATGGTTATTCAATTAAATTTTTGTCTAACTGAGTGGAGGACAGCAACAGTCCCCATATGACACAACTACACCCACACCTCCTGCAGCTTCACTTACTGAGTGAGAGACACCACTTCCTTCTCTACCAATGGGTCAATGATAAACAACCACCAAGAAGAGCCTGACTCACCCTTGGCTGCTCTTCACGAACAGTTAACAGAGATCTAAATACAACAATACCATGATGTCTCAGAGACAACAGACCATCACAGTCCACACAAAGAAGCAAAACAAAGTGGTAGAAACAAGGGAGCAGGATACAGACCCAGAACACATTTCTGAGGAAGAAGTACCATTGGAACTCTCTGATAAGGAATTCAAAAGAATTATATTTAGGTATCTTCAAAAGATTGAGAGACAGACCAAGGAAAGCACAGAAAAAAGCCTAGAAGAATTTTGGAAGAAAATCAAGAACAAATTGACAAAGTAAATGAAAAATTAGAAATGATTCTAAATCTACAGATAGAAATCTAGAAGATTAATACTAAATTGTCAGAAATAGATAACACATTGGAATGGCAAAGGAGTACAATTGATGCAATGGAAGACACAATTAATGAGATTTAAGAAAAATACCTGAATACTTCTTTGGAAAGGGATCAATAAGAAAAAAGATCAAAATAAAATGAAGAAAGCCTAAGGTTCATGTGGGATACCATGAAAAGGAATAACCTATGTGTCACTGGAATTCCAGAACAGGAAGATGAAACCACTGAGAAAATACTCCAAGATTTGTTTGAGGAGAAGTTCCCTGATATGATGAAAGATGAGAATATATCTATTTAGGAAGTCCAATGAACCACAAACAGGATAGACCCCAAGAGAGAATTACCAAATCATATCATAATCAAACTCATTAAAACCAAAGACAAAGACAGAATCCTAAAAAAAAAAAGTTACTTACAAAGGACAACCAGTAACAATAAGCTTTGATTTCTCACCAGAAACCATGCAAGTAAGAAGGCAATGGGATGGTATATATAAAAGGCTGAGAGAGAAAAATTTTCAACAAAGAATTATATACCTGGTAAAATTGTCCCTCAAATATGATGGTGAAATTAGGAGATTTCCAGATAAGCAGAAACTAAGGGAATTTGTTAAAAC
>NW_006921726.1:5982725-5986620 GCF_000298275.1 Orycteropus afer afer
AACAACAATGAGATACCATCTTGCTCCAGCACTAGTAGCAAAGTTCAACAAGACAGAAAATAACAAATGCTGGTGAGGATGTGCAGAGATTGGGACTCTCATACACTGTTGATGGGACTGCAAAATGGTAAGATCACTGTGGGAAGCAGTATGGCCATGCCTTAAAAAGGCGGAATTAGAAATACTATTTGATCTAGCCATTCCATTACTAGGTATATATCTTAAAGAAGTGAGAGCCATGATAATAACAGACACATGCACACCCATGTTCATCACAGCACTATTTACAATAGCCCAAAGGTGAAAACAACCCAGGTGTCCATGAACTGAGGAATGGATAATTAACTATGGTACATACACACAATGGAATATTATGCAACCCTAAAGAATAATGTATAATCTGCAAAACACTGTATATAACATGGATGAACTTGGAGGAAATCTGGTGAGTGAAATAAGTCAATCACCTGGGACAAATATTATATTAGTGCATTATTTTAAAAGTCAAGGAAAGGTTAAATGTGGAAGGAAATTTTCTTTGTTGGTTACCAGGGGTGGGAGGGGAGGGGAGGTAACATTGTTAGATAGGTAGAGATAAGTGTTGATTTGGGTGAAGAAAAGGGCAATGTATCAAATGTGAATGAGCAACATGGAGGCATTGAGGAAGAGGAAGACATGGAGAGGTACATGGAGGTACAGATAAGAAAGATGCACCCATTTGCACAAACAGTACTGCATTGTCAGTGAAGGCAAACATGTGTATATGGGTGGATAGATGGGTGGACAGGCTGAACTATTACGTATGTGTATGAAGCTGGAGTGCACCCAAGACCATGCATAGGGTTGGCAGACAATGGTCCTAGAAGTGTTTTTGTATGATCTGTAAGAATTCCCATGTATATAGTAGAGCTGACAAGGGACAAGGTTGTATTTGACTTTTTGGTCACAGCCAGCTACCCAGAAGAACCAAGTAGTTGAACCAGTGGGCTCAGGATCATAGTTGCAGGGGACATCAAGCTCAATTGGCATAACATGCTACATAAAACATTGTTTCACCTTCTACTTTGGTAAGTAGTGACTGGGATCTTAAAAGCTTGCAAGCAGCCTTCTAGATACAACGATGGGTCTCTCCTTATCCAGAGCAAAGAAGAATGAAGAAAACCAAAAATTCATGGAAACAATTAGTCCTAGAGACTGGTATACCATGCAATCCGCAGCCTATATGACTATGAGACCAGAAGAACTAGATGGTGCCCGGCTACCCCTGTCAACCACTAGGAGGGGGATCTATGTAGGAGATCCTGGATAGAGAGGGAGAACAATGTGGAACAAATCTCAAGGTCATTTGGAAAAAAAAAAAAAGAAAAACAGGGGGATCAGGTTTGCTGGTCTGATAGAGCTTGCTGGAACCACTGAGACTATGGCCCCTAGCTGCCCTTCAGGTCTGGAATTGAACTCACACCTGTGGCTTGCAGACAAACAAAAGACAGGCATATGAGTTGAACATTTACCTGAGGTAGATACACTCCTCGGAGAGAACAATCATGGGAGAAAGAAGGGTTGTTTATGCACATGTAGACAGCTCAGGGGGCAGGAGTGCATGGAGGGATGGACACAGGGAAGAGATAACTATCAGGAGGAAGTGGGAGGGGAGATGTTGCATTGGGGTAAATTGTAGTCAATGTCATGAGACAAAGTGTATGTGAACTGTTGTGTGGAAAGTGAATTCACTCTGTAAATTTTCACCCAAATCACAATTAAAGAAGTTAAAAAAAGTCCTCAGGACTAGGAACTAGCAAACTATGGCCCACAGGTCAATTCTTGTCCACTTTCTATTTTTGTAAATAAAATTCCATTGGAACACACACACACATGGACACAAGAAAAAGTATTTCATTTCACTTGGATCCACAATCAATGCTCATGGAAGCAGGAGTTAAGAAATAGGATGATGTATTGCACTGGGCGAATATACTGCAAAAAACTTCTTTAAAGTGTTAAAAACAAAGATGTCACTTTGAGTAGCAAGGTGCCCCTGACCCAAGCTATGGTATTTTTAGACACTTTATATGAATGTGAAAGCTATACAATGAATAAGGAAAACCTAGGAATTGTTCCCTTTGATTTATGGTATTGTTTAAGAATATTAAATACACCATGGAGTGCCAGAAGAACAAACAAATCTGTCTTGGAAGAAGTATAGCCAGGATGCGCCTTAGAAGCAAGGATGGCAAGACTTTGTTTTATGTACTTTGGACATACTATCATTAAGGTAAAGTAGATGGTCAGTAAAAAAGAGGAAGACCATTAATCAGATGGATTGACACAGTGGCTTGACACAATGGATTGACACAATAGGCTCATACATAGCAACGATTATGAAGCTGGTGTGAGACTGAGGAGTATTTCATTCTGCACATAGGGTTGCTTTGAGTTGGAAATAATTCAGTGGCACCTAACAACAACACCAACAACCACAATCTTTATGGAAGTGGACTGCCACATCTTTTCCTTTGCAGCAGCTGGTGGGTTTGAACTGCTGACCTTTGGTTACCAGCCAAGGCCTTAACCACTACATCACCCATATTCACATACATATTGTAGTTGGGTGGAATTCATGGAATAAATGGTTGCTTTTTTGAGAAGAGTTCCACGGATGTTGTACTTTTTGATTTTTCACATGCTTGAGAATATCTCTGTGCTATGTTTTTATACTTGATGAGATATTTAACTGGGTATAATATTCTTAGGAGCTCTGGAGGCATAGTGCCTAAGGCATTTGACTGCTAACCAGAAGGCTGGTGATTCAAACCCACCAGCCACTCCTCAGAAGGAAGGCTGGGCAATCTACTTCTATAGTGATACCACCTTGAAAACCCAAGGAGGGGCTGCTATGAGTCAAAATCGACCCAATGCAGTGAGTTTGTTTTTTGTAAATATTCTTAGGTTATATTTTTGTTTTTCTATTGAGAATTTTAAGTAACTTATTCTTTTTTGGGGATACAAACAGTTAAACACTCAACTACTATTAGAGAGGTTGTTGGTTTAGATCAATCTAGAGGCACTTCTGAAGAAAGGCCTGGCAATTGATCTACTTCCAAAAGATCACATCCATGGAAAACTCCATGAAGTGCAGCTCTACTCTGAACAACAGTAGGTCACCATGAGCAGAATTCACTCCATGACAACAGTTGTTTGACTTTTCCTGCTCTCTACTTACATAGAATATTGCTAGTTCATTCTTTGACTGTGTTTATTCTGCCACTCAACATGGTAATTAAGTACATTATTTCTTTATTTAAAAGATTGTATGTTTTATATCCTACATCTCTAATTTTTTAACTGCTCATTTGTATGCCCCATTTGTCTAAATTTCTCAATGAGCTCAGTTGGACTCAGTTCCTGCTTCCGTGCTCCTGTAAGTGGTGCTGTTTCTGTGCATGGTGGAAAGGACTACAGCCTATGTCCCTGTGAGCCTGAAATGAGGCAAGGTTATCAACCCTCTATAGAAGCACAAGAAGAAGTCTCTCTGTTGTTGGACTCTCATAGTCATGGATTCATTCTTTAGGGCTGAGAAAATGTGAACAGATGGTACTTTCCCTCCAGACCATGAACTTCACTTGGACAATCCAGACGATGCCTGTCTCTGGGATGGGTTTGGGATTGGATTTGGGAGAGGAAGGGAGGCTGGACACATTTAAAATGCCATCTTGTCAGAATTTGCTTGAGGAATTCTATAGTTTTGGGTTTCACATTTAAGTCTTTGATCCATCTGGAGTTTGTTTTTATGTATGGTGTGAGGTACAAATCTTGTTTCATTTTTCTGCAAAATGGATCTCCAGTTTTGCCAGCACCATTTATTAAACAAACATTCTCTTCCTCATTTAATGGAGTC
>NW_006921726.1:5989105-6022636 GCF_000298275.1 Orycteropus afer afer
TGTTTTTTATTTCTATTTCATGGTTCATTAATACTGTCTCCTTTGCTTATTTCTCCTCTTCTACTAAATCTTTAAATGTCAGTGTTTTTCAGGGATCATTCTTGGTCACTTTTGTCCCATGCCTCTCCCTAACTCATAGTTTCTCAATCAGGGGCAATTTTGCCCCCCCCCCCAAGAGAATATTTAACAGTATCTGGAGACATTTTTGGTTGTCACAACTGGAGAAGGGGCTGATGGCATCTAGTGGGTAGAGGGCAGGAAGCTACTAAACATCCTACAATGCACAGGCCAGACACCCACAATAAAGCTGGCCCCAAATGTCAATAGTGCCAAGGTTGATTACTTCTGTCATAGATGATCTTGATCCTCTCCTCCCTATCTCAGTAAAAGGTAGCATTACTTGCCTAATTGTTAAAGACAGAACCTGGGAAGAATTAACCTTTGGTTTCTTCCTTCCCATTACTTTCCATATGCAATCTACCAGCAAGTCTTGTCAGTTCCATCACAACACATAGTTTGAATATTCACTCTTCTTTATTATTGTTACCACCCTAAGCCAAGCCTCTATGCTTTGTCCCTGGGTCTTGTGCAACTGTCTCCCAACTACTCTCTTCACTTCCACCCTTGCCACCCCAAATCAATTCTTCACATTACACCCAAAAGAAGCTTTCAAAAATTGGGCCATATCCATTTTTCTGCTGAAAACTCACCAATGTCTTTCTAACATATTTAAAATAAAAATTTTCCCCCTTATCAGAGCTTACAAACTGCTGCACACTTCATCTCCTAATGACCTTTGCAGACTCATCCTGTTTAACACTATAGTTGAGCGCTATCATGCAGTCACACTAGCCTTTTTAAACTCCTTAAATACCCCAGAGGTATTACTTGTCACAGGACCTTTGCACATTCTGCTTCCTCTCCTTGTAATTGCTCCTTTTCTCACTCTTGCATCTTTGATTACTTCTCAATCTTTGGTCTCAATTTCTTCAGTCCATTTCTGATCATTTCATCTAAAATTGGTATTCTCTAACTCAATTCTCTATTTTTTTCCCAAAATATTTTAATAATGTATGAGGATATTATTTTTGTTATTGTTTTTCACTCATTGTCTCATATATCTCCCCCACTAGGATTATAATAGAGTCCCTGTGTAGTACAAAAGGTTAATGTGTTGGACTGCTAACTGAAAAGTTGGTAGTTTGAGTCCATGCAGAGCTGCTTCAGAAAAAAAGTTCTGGTAATCTACTTCCAAAAAATCAACCATTGAAAATCTAATGGAGCACAGTTCTACTGTGACACACACAAGAGATCACCATGAGTTGGAATTGACTTGACAACTGGTTTCTAGGATCATACCAGCTTTGTTCATCATTAAGCACCTAGGACAGTGCCCTGCATGTTGTAGGCTCTTAATGTATATTTGCTGAATAAATGTATAAATGTAATTTTTGAAGACTAAATTAAAATGTATGTTGTTGTTAGGTGCCATTGGCTCCTACTCACAATGACTGTTTATAACAGAACGAAACACTGCCTGGTCCTGTTCCAGTTTCATAATCCTTGCTATACCTGAGCCCATTGTTGCAGCAACTATGTAAATCCATCTCATCGAGGGCCTTCCCTTTTTCCTCTGATCCTCCATTTTACCAAGCATGATATCCTTCTTCAGGGAATGGTCCTTTCTGACAACATGACCAAGGTAAGTGAGATGAAGTCTAACCATTCTTGCTTCTGAGGAGCATTCCAGCTTCACTTCTTCTAGGACAGATTTATTAGTTCTTCTGGCAGTTCAAAGTACTTTCAGTATCCTTCACCAACAACACAACTCAAAAGCATCAACTCTTCTATTGTCTTACTTATTCAGTGTCCAGCTTTCACACGCATACGAGGTGACTGAAAACACCATGGTTTGGGTTAGGCACACCTTAAAAGTCTTCAAAGAGACATCTTTGCTCTTTAGCACTTTAAAGAGATCTTTTTGTAGCAGATTTACCCAGTGCAATAACTCACCTGAGTTCTTGACTGCTGCTTCCATTGGTGTTGATATAAGGTGCCTAATACTTTGACACATCGCACAAGTCTGTTGTTGTGGTTGTTAGGTGCCATCGACTTGGCTCCGACTCAGTGACTCTATGTACAACAGAATGAAACATTGCCCAGTCCTGCTCCATCCTCACAGTCCTTGCTATGCTTGAGCCCGTTGTCACAGCCACTGTGTCAATCCATTTCATTCAAGGTCTTCCCCTTTTTCATTGACCCTTTACTTTACCAAGCTTAACATCCTTCTCCAGGGAATGTTTCCTTCTAAAAATATGACCAACGTAAGTGAGGCGAAGTCTGGCCACTCTCAATTCAAAGGAGCATTATGGCTGCACTTCTTCCAGGACAGATTTGCTCATTCTTCTAGCAGTACATGGTATCCTCAGTATTCTCTGCCAACAGCACAATTCAAAGGCATCAACTCTTCTTCAGTCTTCCTTATTCATTGTTCAGCTTGCACATGCATATGAGGGGATCAAAATACTATGACTTGGGTCAGTCATACCTTAGTCTTCAAAGTGACATTTTCACTCCTTAACACTTTACAGAGGTCATTTGCAGTAGATGTACTCAGTGCAATATGATGTCTAATTTCTTGACTGCTGCTTCCCTGGATGTTGATTGTGGATCCAAGTAAAATGAAATCCCTGACAACTTCAATCTTTTCTCCATTTATCATGATGTTGATTATTGGTCCAGTTGTGAGGACTTTTGTTTTCTTTATGTTGAGATGTAATCCATACTGAAGAGTATAATCTTTGATCTTCATCAGTAAGTGGTTCAAGTCATCTTCACTTTCAGCAGGCAAGGTTGTGTCATCTGTATACTGCAGGTTGTTAATGAGTCTTCCTCCAATCTTGATGCCATGTTCTTCTTTATACAGTTCTGCTTCTCAGATTATTTGCTAAGTATACAGATTGAATAAGTATGGTGAAAGGAAACAACCTTGATGCACACCTTTCCTGATTTTAAATCATGCACTATCCCTTGTTCTGGTCTAACAACAGCCTCTTTGTCTATGTACAGGTTCCTCATGAGCACAATTAAATATTCGAGAATTCCCATTCTCCACAATGTTATCCATAATTTGTTATGATCTACACAGTCAAATGCCTTTGCATAGTCACACACACACACACAGAGAGAGAGAGAGAGAGAGATAAGCATCTTTCTGGTATTCTTTGCTTTCAGCCAAGATCCATCTGACATTAGCAATGATATCTTTCATTTCACATCCTCTTCTGAATCCAGTTTGCATTTCTGGAAGTTCCCTGTCAATATACTACTGCAATTTTTTTAAAATTGTGTTCAGCAAAATTTTCTTACATGTAATATTAATGATATTGTTTGATAATTTCCACATTCTGTTGTATCACCTTTCTTTAGAATGGGTGCAAATATCAATTTGTTCCAATAACTTTGTCAGGTCTTCCAAATTTCTTTGCATAAGTGATAAATGAGTAAGTGCCTCCAGCATTGCATCCATTTGTTGAAACATCTCAATGGGTATTCCAGCAATTCCTGGAGGTTTTTTTTTTTTTTTTTTTGCCAATTCCTTCAGTACAAGTTGAATGTCTTCCTTCAATATCATTGGTTCTTGATCATATGCTACCTCTTTTAATGGTTGAATGTCAACCAAATCTTTTTGGTACAGTGACACTGTGTATTCCTTCTACATTCTTTTGATGCTTCTGGCATCATTCAATATTTGCCCATAGAATCCTTTAATATTGCAACTTGAGGCTATATATTTTTTTCTTTAGTTCAGCTTGAAAAATGCCGAAAGTGTTCTTCCCTTTTGGTTTTCTACCTCCAGATCTTTGCAAATTTCATTATAATACTTTACTTTGTCTTCTCGAGCTGCCCTTTGAATTCTTCTGTTCAGCTCTTTTATTTCATTATTTCTTCTATTCACTTCAGCTACTCTCCATTCCAGAGCAAGTTTCAGAGTCTTTTCTCTCATCCATTTGGACTTTTTTTCCTTTCCTGTCTTTTTAATGACCTTTTGTTTTATTCATATATGATGTTCTTGATGTCATCTCACAACTCATCTGGTCTTTGGTCATCGATGTTCAGTGTGTCAAATGTAATATTCAGATAGTCTTTAAATTCAGGTGGTGCATAATCAAGGTCATATTTGCCTCTCAAGCACTTCATGTACGTGCTTTTTTTTTTTTCAGCTTTAATCTGAGTTTGCCTACAAGCAATTGATGGTCTGTTTCACATTCAGCTCCTGGCCTTGTTTTGAGTGATGATATTGAGCTTCTCTATTGTCTTTTTCCACAGATATAGCTGATTTGATACCTGTGTATTCCATCTGGCAAGGCCAATGTGTAAGTCACCACTTACGTTGCTGAAAAAGGTATTTGGAATGAATAAGTCATTAGTCTTCCACTCATCTGTCGGTTTGAAATACTGTGGTATCTTGCATGTTTCTGTGGGGCTGGAAGATATGTCACTAGTATTTCAAGTACCAGCAGGGTTACTCATGGTAGACGGGTTTCAGTGGAGCTTCCTGACTAAGACAGACTGGGAAGAAGGATAGGACCATTCACTTCTGAAAAAAATTGGCCACTGAAAACCTTATGAGTAGCAATGAACACTGTCTGATGTATTACTGGAAAAATTTATGAATAGCTTTTAAACATTGTCTGATATAGTGCAAGAAGATGAGCCCCTCAGGTTGGAAAAACAAACCAAAAACCAAACTCACTGCCATCAACTTGATTCTGACTCATAGCAACCCCCTTTAGGTTTCTGAGGTGGTAAATCTTTACAGAAGTAGATTGCCCAGTCTTCCTTCTGCCTCTCAGGTTGGAAGATACTAAAAATGTTATTGGGGAAGAGCTGCATCCTCAAAGTAGAGTTGACCTTAATGACATGGTTGGAGTAAAGCTTTTGGGACCTTCATTTGCTGATGGGGCATAACTGAAAATGAGAAGAAACAGCTGCAAATATTTATTAATAATTGGAACATGGAATGTACTAAGCATGAATCTAGGAAAACTGGAAGTTGTCAAAAATGAAATGGAACACATAAAAATCTATATTCTAGGCATTAGTGAACTGAAATGGACTGGTATTGGCCATTTTGAATCAGATAATCATATGGTCTGCTCTGCCAAGAATGACAAAGTGAAGAGGAATGGTGTCATGTTTATCATCAAAAAGAACATTTCGAGATCTATACTGAAGTATAACGCTGTCAGTGATAGGATATTATCCATATGCCTATAAGGAAGACCAGTTAATACTACTTTTATTCAAATTTATGCACCAAGCACTAAAGCTAAAGAAGAAGAATTTTTTTTTAACCAACTTCTGCAGTCTGAAATTGACCAAACATGCAGTCAATATGTATTGATAATTACTGATAATTGGAATACAAATGTTGGGAACAAAGAAGCAGCTTCAGTAGTTGGAAAATATGGCCTTGGTGGTAGAAATGATCTGGAGATTGCATGACAGAATTTTGCAAGACCAATGACTTGTACAAGTATAGCAATAAGTAAATTCCACTTCATTGAGAATGTAACTATTTCTATAAATGTACTATGGATTATTAGTGAAAATTCCCCCAAAAAATTCCTATTGCCTTTGAAAGAAAAAGCAGACACATTTTATGGAATCCTGGGAGCAATGGTTTTCAAAGTGTGGTCCTTGGACCAGCAGTATTAGCTTCACTTGAGAACATGCTAAAAATGTAGCTAGAAACTCTGGGGCTCAATCCCACACTCTGTGTTGTAACAGACTCTCTGGGTGGATCTGATGGGTGCTCAAATTTGAGAATCACTGGATGTTTATGTATACTTGTACTTGGGCCCATTTTATAGGATAGCATATACATCTGCACCACCACTAGTGAAGAATTTTCAGTGACTTCAACATTTAATTTCCAAAATTGACCCAAAATTCAAATTTTCTGTCCATGTAATGAAAATTCTGACTTGGCTTGTCCATATTTTATAGCTGTAAAAATGGGACCTTTTTTCCATGTCCATCCTCACAAATATAAAGGCTGATGATGTTCTGGTTACTTAGTACTGCTCTGACAGGCATATACCCACAAATGGGACGGCTTGAACAAACAGGAATTTATTCTCTTACAGTTTGGGAGGCTAGAAGTGCCAGTTCTAAGTGCCAGACTCTAGGAGCTGTGTGAAAGCCCTTCAGCCTTGGGCTTGAGCTGTGCCTCTTGCTCCCAGCCCACTGAAGCTAGAGGCATCTCTTCACTCAGGCAGCTACTTGTTGCTGAAGCTAACAAGCCCAAGGTCGACAAATAAAATGGCACAATCCTGATGTTACCAAACCACATGGCAGGCCATTAACTCAAGTCCATCAAAAGTCCCAAGGTCAGCAAAGCAGAGCATGGCAGGCTGCTGAACAGTGACAGGGCTACATGGAGGGTTCAAGCATGCCATAAGCTAGAGACCATTCCCAAAGCTGTTTCTTATATATGGGAAGCAGACCACATCCCTAAAGCAGCTACTCAGCTGCTTCAGTATATTCCACCATGGAGTTAATTACTAATCTCACCATGAGGAATAACTACATTCAGCTGCCCAGCCACTGAACCAGACCCAGCCAAGTTGACACATAAACATAACCACCACAGCTGACAAAATACCTATGTGGACACACGTGTACTGAAAACCCACATTTGGAGATTGGTCTCTTCCTTCACACAGAAAAGAGCCTGATTATAAAATGGTAAGAATTACACCCAAGAGTTCAAATGCCCCTCAGTAATTTGCTCAGGGAATTGAAAAAGCTTTAGAAGTAGCCAGTGGCAATGTGAGAGCCTTTGAACCAAAATCTTATTGGCTAAAAAGAAACTCCTCGGAAGGAAGGTTGGGCAATCCTACTTCCGTAGTGATACTGCCTCGGAAACCCAAGGAGGGGTCGCTATGAGTCGGGCCGACTCGACGGCAAATAACAATAACAACAACAACAACAAAAAGTAATCTCCGGTTTTAATCGAAAAGAAAAGTCCCAGTGCTATCTAGAGGTATCAGTGGTCCTTATAAATTATCTCCCAAAGTTCTGCACACATTTATCAGATATTTCAATTTGATTCCTCTTAAAGTAGCAAGAAGTAATTGCCTGTACTATTTTCTTGATCAACAATCACAAACCGGCTACAGTCATATAGTAATTTTTCTCAAACCGAGCTCATTGACATAGAGCTTGGGATCCTTTCTAAACCTTGAAACATATTCACCCTGGAATTTTCTGAGCAGCCAGCTGTTTGCTACTGTTTTTGTGCGTGGTTACCAGGTTCTCCAACCTGATCTTAATGAAAACAAATATCTACCGTTCCTTGTTCCATTTCTCATCCAAAGGGCTTCTGATTCCAGAAGTTTCCATGCTTTGCCTCACTGCCCCTTTATTCCCAGAACTAATGCCATGCTGCACTCACTTCCTGCTTGTTACTTTCTCCTATTTTATTTCTGACCATTCTCTTCCATTTTCCATCTTTCTTCCTCTGGAAATCACTTTTGTAAACTACTTTTCATTTTCAATTCCCAACAGACACCAAACAGGCTAAAGTAATAGATAAGGGAGTTTCCTGTCATCATAAATGCTAGACTATTCTCCCTCACTTTGCTAAGTGCATGATGGAAAAATTGGCTGTGCAAGGAATAGTCTTTTCCCCTTGACTTCCATTAGCACTTTATGAATTCCTTAAGTTTGAACTTTGGGGAAACAAGTTTGAAACAGGGACACCTGGTACTTTTCATGAGGTAAGAAGTGTGAGTATAAAAGAATGATACTGACTTTAACAAACCACTCATGACAGGCATGTGACTGAATGGTGGGCTTTGTCTCCACTGCCACTCTGGCTTTTAAACTTCCAGAGGTTATTATTAGATTGTAGACCCTATTTCTATCTGGTAGGCACAAAAGCACAAATATGATTCTACCAAAAATGATGTTGGTTTGTAAAATACAGTGCTCCCTCTTACTTGATCTCCTTAAGAATTTGTCTTGAGGAGGATAATGCTAAGGTGCTTTGCTGGAAATTGCTTTTTCCAGTCTTTACCATCAGTTCAACTACTGTGTAGCCCCCAGGCTGTGCTCTGCTCATTCAGATTAATCTTGCTAAAACACTGATTTATACCAGTCACTTTTCCACTCAAAGATCTTCAGTGGTTTTTGTTGTGAACATCTATAGTTCTCAACTTGAATGTCATCTGGAATGAGACTCAGAAACAAAACAAAGCAAAACAAAAGTAAAAACAAAGCAAAGCAAAACAAAAAATGTTGCCATGGAGTTGATTGTGACTCATGGCAGTCCCCTGTGTTACAGAGTAGAACTGCTCATTTACAGAACTGCTGTGATTTTAAGAAAACAAACCACTAGTCATTTTTCTCCTGCACTATTGGGTGGATTTGAACACCACCTTTTAGTTTGGTAGTTAAGGGCAAATCATCTCTGTCACCCAAGGGACTTGGAGTGATACTACTTGGGTTCAAATTGTGGCTTTGTCACTTGCTATCGCAGGGACCTTTGGAAAGTTATTAATCTCTCTGTGCCTGAGTTTCCATCTGTAAAAATGGGTTGATAACACTTGTAAAGTGCTAGGCCTGTGTGAGTATTCAATGAATACTCACTATTCTTAAACAATTGTCATTGCCAACTCATGGAAATCCTGGTGTGTCAGAATAGAACTATGTTCCATAGGACTTTCAAGGGCTGATCTTTTAGTAGATCATCAGGCCTCTCTTCTGAGAGGTTTGCTTAAGAGATCCCTAGATTCTAAAAGAGTCCTGGCAGTGCAATGGTTAAATGCTTGACTGCTAACCAAAAGTCAAGGTGGTGGTTCAAACTCACAAGCTCCTCCTTGGGAGAACAGACCTGACAATCTACTCCCATAAAAATCATATTCAAGGAAGTTCTACTCTATCTTATAGGGTTGCTATGAGTCAAAATTGACTTGATGGCACACAACAACAACAGATGCTAAAGTACTAAATGACTTTCTGGATCCTCTACTAGCTCAAAGCCTTCATTCATTCATTTATGCATTCTCTCTGCCTTGATTGAGCATCTTCTGTGGGTTAGGCACTGTGTTAGCCACAGAAACACAGTTGAAAACAAGAAAGGCCAAGTCCATGCCTTCATACAATCTATAGAATAATCTTGATATCAACAAGTACAGATGTTATAAAGGTATTTTTTAAAAAAAATCCTGAAAATCATTGCTATCAAGTCAATTTCAACTCATAGCAACCCTATAAGGCAGAGAAGAACAGCTACATAGGTTTCCCAAGGCTGTAAATCTTTACAGAAGCAAACTGTCTCAACTCTCACCTGCCAAGCAGCTGATGGGTTCAAACTGCCAACCTATTGGCTAGCAGCCAAATGTCTTGAATGCTACCATCAGAGCTCTCTACTCATTATAGTGAGGGAGAAAAAAAAAAAACAAACTAATTTCATACACAAATTTTTTAAAAAAATGAATTCAGTAACAATTGAGACAGTTTTATCCCTTTTTGGAAGCTCAGAAACAAATAGGTACTTCTTGAGATAACTGAGGAAGCCTGAAAAATTCCTATCCAGCCAGTTAGCATTATAGGAACAGAGACCTGGAAATAGCTTTGGGGATCTATTTGCTCTGTCCAGGAAGGAATTATTGACTTTATTATTTTTTTAACATATTTTTTTGTGGTAATATATAACAAAATATTTGCCATTTTAATTTTTAAGTGTCCAATTCAATGATACTAATTACATTCACCATGTTGTACAATCACCAGCACAGTTACTTCTAAATGTTTTCGTCACTCCAGAGACTCAGTGCCCCTTCAGGAAGAATACCTCATTCTTCCTTCCTCCAACCCCTGTTGTTGTTTCTAGGAGCCATCGAGTCACTCATAGTGATCCTATGTACAACAGAATGAAACACTGCCTGGTCCTGTGCCAGCCTCACAACTGTTGGACCTTATTCCTCAAAGTGAAATCTCTGCTTTTCAATAACTGAAAGAAATCTTTTGCAGCAGGTTTGCCCAATACAATATGAAGTTTGATTTCTTAACTGTTGCTTCCATGGGTGTTGATTGTGGATCCAAGTAAAATGGAATCCTTTACAACTTCAATCTTTTCTCTGCTTAACATGATGTTTCTTACTGATCCAGTTGTGATGATTTTTGTTTTCTTTATGTTGAGGTGTAGTCTTTGATCTTCATCAATAAATGCTTCAAGTGTTCTGAACTTTTAGCAAGCAAGGTTGTGTCATTGGCATATGAAAAAAAAAAAAAAACACTCTGCATTTGGCAGGTTGTTAATAAATCTTCCTCCAATTCTGATGCTGAGTTCTTCTTCATATAGTCCAATTTATTGGATTATATGCTGAGCATACAAACGGAATAATCATATTGAAAAGACACAACCTTGACACACACCTTTTCTGATTTAAAACCAGTCAGTATCTCCTTGTTCTGTTTGAACAACTGCCTCTTGGTTGATGTACAGGTTCCACATAAGCACAATTAAGAATTCCCATTCTTTGCAATGTTATCCATAATTTATTTTGAACCACACAGTCAAATACCTTTGCATAGTCAATAAAACACAGGTAAACATCTTTCTGATGCTCTCTGCTTTCAACCAAGATGCATCTGACATCAGCAGTGACATCCTTCATTCCATATCCTCTTCTGAATCCAGCTTGAATTTCTGGCAGGTCCCTATTGATGTACTGCTACAACTATATTCTAATTATTTCAAAATTTTACTTGCATGTGATATTAATGATATTGTTTGATAATTGATATTGTTTGATAATTAATATTCAATGATAATTGATATTGTTTGATAATTTCCTCATGCTGATGGATAACCTTTCTTTGGAATGGGCATAAATATGGATCTGTTCCAATCAGTTGGCCCAGTAGTTGTCTTCCAAATTTCTTTGCATAGATGAGTGAGTGCTTCCAGCATTGCATCCACTTGTTGAAACATCTCAAGGGATATTCTGTCATTTTCTGGAGCCTTGTTTTTGGCTAATGCAGTTTGGACTCCTTCAGTTACATTGATTCTTGATCATATACTCCTTTCCAAAATGTCTGAACACTGGCCAATTTTTTTTGTTATAGTAACTCTGTGTATTCCTTCCATCTTCTTTTGATACTTCCTGCATCATTCAGTGTTGCCTCTAGAATCCTTTAATATTGCAACTTGAGGCTTGAATTTTTTTCTTCACTTTTTTCAGCTTGAAAAATGCCAAATGTGTTGTTCCCTTTTGGTTTTCTAACTCTAGATCTTGGCACATTTCATTATCACACTTTACTTTGTCTTCTTGAGCTGCCCTTTGAAATTTTCTGTTCAGTCTTTTTACTTTATCATTTCTTCCATTGATGTTAGCTATTATATGTTCAAGAGCAAGTTTCAGTCTCTTTTTATATCCATTTTGGTCTTTTCTTTCTTTCTGTATTTTAGTGGCCTTTCTTCATGTATGATGTCCTTGATATCATCCCACAACTCATCTGGTCTTTGCTAATTAGTGTTCAATGGATCAAATATATTTTTAAGTTGGTCTATAAATTCAGGTGGGATGTACTCAAGGTTGTGCTTTGGCTTTTGTGGACTTGTTTCAATTTTCTTCAGCTTTAACTTGAACTTGTATATGAACAATTGATGGTCTGTTCCACAGTTGGCACCTGGCCTTTGTTTTGACTGATGATATTCAGTCCTTCATCATCTTTTAACAAATGTTGTCAATTTGATTCCTGTATATTCCATCTAGTGAGCTCCACATATATAATTGCTGTTTATGTTGTTGAAAAAAGGTATTTGCAATGGATAAATTGTTGATCTTGCAAAATTCTATCATACAATCTCTGACTTCATTTCTATCACCAAGGCCATATTTTCCAGCTATCAATCCTTCTTCGTTTCTAACTTTCACATTCCAATCACCAGTAATGCATCTTAATTGCAGGTTGGATCAATTTCATACTGAAAAAGTTGGCAAAAATCTTCAATTTCTTTATCTTTGGCATTACTGGTTGGTGTGTAAATTTGAATAATAGTCATATTAACTGGTTTTCCTTGTGGGCATATGGGTATTACTCTATCTTTGATAGTGTTATACTTCAGGATCTATCTTGAAATGTTCTTTTTGAGCATGAATGTGACACCATTCCTTTTCAATTTCTCATTCATGGCATAATAGATCATATCACTGTCTGATTCAAAATGGCCAATGCCAGTCATTTCAGTTCACTAATGTCTAGGATAAAGATCTTTTTGACAACTTTCAATTTTCCTAGATTCATACTTTTATACATTCTACATCCTTATTATTAATGGATGTTTTCACCTATTTTTTTCTCATTTTGAGTTGTGCCACATCAGCAAATGAAGGTCCCAAAAGCTTTATTCCATCGAGGTCATTAAAATCAATTCTATTTTGATGAGGCAGTTCTTTCCCAGTCGTATTTTGAGTGCCTTCCAACCTGAGGGGCTTCTCCCAGAATTATATCCGACAATGTTCTATTGCCATTCAGAATGTTTTCACTGGCCAAGGTTTTTAAGAAGCTGATCACTAGGTCCTCCTTCCTAGTCTGCCTTAGACTGGAAGTTTTGCTGAAGTTTGTCCATGCCTGGTGACTCTGCTGGTATTTGAAATACTGTTGGCATAGCTTCTATCATGGCAACACAAGCCACTACAGTACAACAAACTGACAGACAAGTGGTAATCATAAATCTACTTTTTGTCTCTATGTATTAATCTATTCAAGGTATTTCTTACAAGTGAGATCATATAATATTTTTCCTTTTGTGCTAGCTTCTTTCATTCAACATAATATTTTAAAAGTTCATACATTTTTTAACATGTATCAGTACTTCTTTTCTCTTATGGCTGAGTAGTACTCCATTGTACATATATATAAACCGAAGTGTTTATTTGTTCATCTGTTGGTGGACACTTGGATTGGTTCCATCTTTTGGTTATTTTGAATAGTGCTGCTTGAACATTGATGTACAGGTATCTGAATTCCTGCTTTCAGTTATTTAGGGTACATTGCTGAGTGATATGGTAACAATATTTGACTTGTTGAAGAGCTACAAAATTGTTTACTACAGCTGCTGTACCATTTTACATTCATACTATTGATGCACAAGAGTTGTTAATGACCTTTTAAAGTAGCATTGTGTGACTTTCCATCTGCCTTTGGCCTTAACAACCATTGAGTACAAATACAGTGAATTACTTAATATGGACTTTCTAGCCATGCATGGTCTTGTGACTCACACAAAATAATTGTGTGGGACTATGCAAATAGGGTGCTTGTGGAGTACCAAGGGGATTGGACAGCCTTGTAATAATGCAAATATAATGTATGGAACACTTGTGGGGGTGGGTCCATGCAAATAAGGTATATGGAACCCTAACAAGGGGATTGGTCAGTTTTGCCATCCCACTAGGTTCAAAGGGAGGTAATCCCAGAAACAGAGAAGGGAACTCACTGTCTCCAAGAAGAAAAGCCAGGAGTGGAACATGTCTTTTGTACCCAGAGTCCCTTGCTGAGAACCTCATAGACTCAGGAGACAGTAAGAGCAGTGACACTGGAGATGGTGTGAGACAGCAAGAAGCTGCAGCAGAGAGATGGCATCAGCAGAATCTGGAAACCTGAGCAAGACAGTGCAGTGGGCTTCTCAGCTCACAGAGCAAGGCAGCTGCAGTGGTTGTGCTGACCCACAGAGCGAAATAGCTGAGCACCTTTGGGCAGGAGACTTCCTGGTGGAATGGGGTGCCTCCATGAACTTGTTAGCAGAATTATGCTTGCTGATAAACTGAGTGAGAAAGCTAAACACCTTCTGGCCAAGGTTTAATTGTGGAGTAGGGTGCCTCTGGGAACTTATTGGTGGAGCTAATGAGTTTCATGATTGTGAGGATCATACAGTTCCGGGCAGTTTTTCTTTCTGTTGTACATAGGATAGCCATGAGTTAAAACTGACTTGACAGAACCTAACAACAGCAACAAAAGAGCTTTGTAACACAGCCTCAAACAAGGCAGAGGCCAGACCAGGTACCTAGAAAGAAGTCTGCCTGCATGCATGGCCAAGAAGTTGTTCTGACGAGAGAATTGTACTGAGTTATTTCATATCCTGAATTGTAACCTATTACTTCCCTAAAACTACTTGATTGTTAGTATTGTCTATGTGTTCTGAGTTGCCATTGCAACAAATTACCAAAGCCACCAAAGAAATAGAGTGATGTGGAAGGGATGGCTGGTGTCAGAATTGGTAAAAAAAAAAAAAAAAAAGATCAGAGAGTGGAGGTACGTTTGACTCCCACCTCATAAAAGTCATCAGCTGTGGGATAATGCTGATCTTGCTTCTCTCTCCTCTTCCTTTTGAAGTCATATGAGGAAGAATGATGCCATTGCACCATTCTTACATGCATTATCTAAGTTACGATTCAAACAATTAGATCTCAGTGGGCAATTCCAGAGAAACTTGGTTGTAGTGAATCTGGGCTCTAGGAGTGCGATCTGGACACTTCTAGGGCTTGGAAGTTCTTTATTTGTTCTTCTTTGCTGCTTGACTTCTAAATGTAAGGTTGGAGGGGCCTCTTCTTTTCTCTCTACACACTCTCCTCATGTGAGCTCATCAGTTCTTGTGGTCTTGAATATCATATATATCTTGGTGACTTCTACATTTATGTCTCCAGCCCAGCCTTCTCATCTGTGAACCACAGCCTTACATGTTCTACTCCCTACATGACGTTTCCATTCCACTCAGAGTTTGCATTAGTCACTTAGTGCTGTTGTAACAGAAATACCTTAGGTGGGTACTTAAAGCACAGAAATTTATTTTCTCATAGTTCTGGAAGCTAAATGTTCAAATCAAGGTCTTGGCTATGTTGATTTCTTCTATAGATTCTCTCATACTTTCTGGTGACTTTTGGAAGTCCTTAGCATTCCTTTGCTTGTGGATGATCCTCACATGTTATCTGTCTTCTCTCTGTGTGTGTCTCTATGCCTACTGGTCTTTTTATAACTCAGAAGTGATTAGATTTAGAACACACCCTACTCTTCATTACACCTACATTACACATATATTAATTCTATGTTAACGTGTGACTTCATTAACATAACAAAAGAAAGCCCTTATTTCCAAAGAATCACATCCACAGGTAGAAGGCCTAGGAATTCAACATATATTTTGTTGTTGTTGTTGTTGTTGTTAGATGCTGTCGAGTTGTCTCTGACTCATAGCAACCCCATGCACAGCAGAACGAAACACTGTCCAGTCTTGTGCCAGCCTCATGATCCTTGTTATTCCTGAGCCCATTGTTGTAGCCACTATGTCTATCCATCTCGTGGAGGGCCGTCCCCTTCTTCGTTGACCCTCCACTTTATCAAGCATGATATCCTTCTCCAGAGAATAGTTCCTTCTGACAACATGACCAAAGTAGGTGAGATGAAGTCTGGCCATTCTCGCTTCCAAGGAGCATTCTGGCTGCACTTTTTCCAGGACAGATTTGTTAGTCCTTTTAGCAGGCTGTGGTACTCTTAGCATTATTTTCCAACACCATAATTCAAAAGCACCAACTCTTCTTTGATCTTCCTTATTCGCTGTCCAGCTCTCACATGCATAAGAGGTGACTGAAAATACCATGGCTTCGGTTTGGCGTGCCTTAGTCTTCAAGGAGACATCTTTGTTCTTCATTACTTGAAAGATGTCTTTTGCAGCAGATTTGCCCAATGCAATATGTGGTCTGATGTCTTGACTGCTGCTTCCATTGGTGTTGATTGTAGAGCCAAGTAATATGAAGTCCTTGACAACTTCACTCTTTTCTCCATCCACCATGAAGCTGTTTATTGGACCAGTTGCGAGGACTTTTGTTTTCTTTATATTGAGGTGTAATCCACACTACAGACTGTAGTCTTTCATTTTCATCAGTAAGTGTTTCAAGTCATCCTCACTTTCAGTAGGCAAAGTTGTGTCATATGTGTATTGGAGGTTGTTAGTGAGTCTTCCTCCAATCCTGATCCCACGTTCCTCTTCACATAATCCAGTTTCTTGGATTATTTGCTCAGCATACATGTTGAATAAGTATGATGAAAGGATACAACCTTGATGCACTCCCTTCTTGATTTTGAACCATGCAGTATCCCCTTGTTCTGTTTGAATGACAGCTTCCTGATCTATGTACAGGTTCCTCATGACTACAATCAAGTGTTCTGGAATTCCCATTCTTCTCAACATTATCCATAGTTTGTTATAATCCCCACAATTGAATGCTTTTGCACAGTCAATAGAACATAAGTAAACATCTTTCTGGTATTCTTTACTTTCAGCAAAGATCCATCTGACATCAGCAATGATATCCCTCATTCCACATTCTCTCCTGAGTCCAGCTTGCATTTCTGGAAGTTCTCTGTCAATATACCGCTGCAAACATTTTTGAATAATCTTCAGTAAGATTTTTACTTGCATGTGATATTAATGATATTGTTTGATAATTTCCACATTCTGTGGGATAACCTTTCTTTGGAATGGGTACAAATATGGATCTCTTCCAGTCAGTTGGCCAGGTAGCTGTCTTCCAAATCCCTTGGCATAGCCCAGTGAGTGCCTCCAGGATGGCATCAGTTTATTGAAACATCTCAATGGGTATTCTGTCAATTCCTGGAGCCTTGTTCCTCACCAATTTCTTCAGTGCAGCTTCGATTTCTTCCTTCAATACCATTGTTGCTTGATCATATGTCACCTCCTGAAATGGATAAAGATCGACCCATTCTTTTTGGTACAGTGACTCTGTATTCCTCCCATCTTCTTTTGATGCTTCCTGCATCATTCAATATTTTGTCCATAATATCTTTCAGCATTTCAACGCAAGGCTTAAATTTCTTCCTCCATTCTTTCAGCTTAAGAAATGCTGAGTGGGTTCTTTCCTTTTGGCTTTCTAACTCCAGGTCTTTGCACATTTCATTATAGTAATTGGCTTTGTCTGCTAGAGCTGCTCTTTGAAATCTTCTGTTCAGCTCTTTTTCTTGTCATTTCTTCCATTTGCTTTAGCTACTCTCTGCTCAAGGGCAAGTTTCAGAGTCTCTTCTGACATCCATTTAGGTCTTTTCTTCCTTTCTTGTCTTTTTAATGACATCTTGCTTTCTTCTGGATGTTGTTTTTGATGTCATCCCACAATTTCTCTGGTTTTCGGTCATTGGTGTTCAATGCATCAAATCTATTCTTTAAATGATTTCTAAATCCAGGAGGTATATTATCAAGGTCATATTTTGGCTCTCGTGGACTTGTTTTAATTGTCTTCAACTTCAACTTGAACAGGCATATGAGCAGTTGATAGTCTCTTTCACGATCAGCTCCTAGCCTTGTTTTAGCTGAAGATATTGACCTTCTCCATCACCTCTTCCCACAGATTTAGTCAATCTGATTCCTGTGTATTCCATCTGGTGAATTCCATGTGTATAGTCATTGCTTATGTTGTTGAAAAAGGTATTTGCAATGAATAAGTCGTTGGTCTTGCAAAATTCTACCATGAGATCTCCAGCATTATCTCTATCATCAAGGCCATATTTTCCAACTAGTGGTGACCCTTCTTTGTTTCCAACTTTTACATTCCAGTCACCAGTGATAATCAATGCATCTTGATTGCATGTTCAATCAATTTCAGGCTGCAGAAGTTGGTGGAAATCTTCAATTTTCTCATCTTTGGCTTAGGTGGTTGGTGCAAATATTTGAATGATAGTAGTATTAACTGGTCTTCCTTGTAGGCATATGGATATTATCCTATCACTGACAGTGCTGTACTTCAGGACAGATCTTGAAACACTCTTTATGATGATGAATGCCACACCATTCCTCTTTAATTTGTCATTCCCAGCATAGTAGATCATATGGTGGTCTGAATCAAAATGGCCCAAAACAGTCCATTTCAGCTCACTAATGCCTAGGATAATGATCTTTATGCATTCCATTTCATTTTTGACACCTTCCAATTTTCCTAGATTCATACTTTGTATATTCCATGTTCCAATTATTAATGGATGTTGGCATCTGTTTCTACTCATTTTGAGTCATAACACGTCAGCCAATGGAGGTCCTGAAAGCTTTACTCTATCCATATCATTAAGGTCATCTCTCTTCTGAGGAGTCAGCTCTTTCCCAGTCAAATTTTGAGTGCCTTCCAACCTGATGGGTTCATCTGCCAGCACTGTATCAGACAATGTTTCAGGGTTGTTCATAAAGTTTTCCAGTAATATAGCAGACAGTGTCTCACAGCTATTCATAAGGTTTTCAGTGGCTAATTATTTGAGAAGTGGATGGCCTCTTCCTTCTTCCAAGTCTGTCTTAGCCTGGAAGCTCCACTGAAACATGTCTACATTGGATAACCCTGCTGGCATTTTGCAAAACCAGTGGCATAGCTTCCAGTCTCACAGCAACATGTAAGCCACCACAAGATGACAAACTAAAAGACAAATTTTTCTACCTTCTTCACCTGCCTATCTTAGGCAACAGCTTTAAAATAGAGATGCCCCAAGTGAAAGCAGCCCCCACGCCTCACACCTACCTACCTCAGGCCTCAGCCTTAAAACAGAGCTGCCCCTAAGTGAAAAGCGGTCAGTCCCAAGCCCTGTACCCACCTACCTCAGGCCCTGGCCTTAATATAGGGCCACACCCAAGTGAAAAACAGCCTCCAAGCCCTGGGCCTGCCTACCTCAGGCCTTGGCCTTAATATAGAACCACCTCCAAGTGAAATGCAGACTCCAAGCCTCTGGCCCACTTACCTCAGGTCCTGGCCTTAATAAACAGCTGCCCCACGCAAAAAGCAGTCCCCAGCTCCGGGCCCACCTACCTCAGCCTTCAGCCTTAATATAGCACCACTCCCAAGTAAAAAGCAGTCTCCAACACCCAGGCCTGCCTATCTCAGGCCCTGGCCTTAATATAGAACCACACCCAAGGGAAAAGCAGCCTCCAAGCCCTGGTCAAGTATACCTCAGGCTAGTCAACTTCTTCCTTCAATAGGCCTTAATATAGAACCAACACCCAAGCAAAAAGCAGCCTCTAATGCCCAGACTTGGGGAGATACAATTCAATTTATAACATAAGTATTATAGCTATTTCAAGAAAAAAGAGAGCCCCTTAAACTTCCCCTACCCTAATTAATGGCATCAGTATCTACTTGAATCAGAAAACTAGAAGCTATCCTTTCCCTCATCTGTCTAATTCAATTCATTGGGAAGTCTTGTCACATCCTCTACCACAACATGTCTAACTCTCCCTCCTCTCTGCATCACTACTGCCACAACCTTAGTCCAGATTACCATAATATCTCTCTTGGACTATTATAAACAGCATCTCAGCTGGCATCCCTGCTTCCACTCATATCCACCACTCTTCAATCAGTTCTCCACTTGGCCATAAGATATGTTAAAAAGTAAATAGAATCATCGCTTCTCTGCCTAAAACTCTTCAGTGGCTTCCCATTGGATTTCAGGTGGCCTTCAACCAACCAATGTTCGGCCCACCCAATTTCTCTTGTGGCTTCTCCTCTTTACTCACAGCTCTGCGGATTCAGTGTCCTGTCAGTTCTTCTAGTGCTCTCAACGTAGTGCCCTTTGTCATGCATCCTTTTCCTGATATCCTTTCCCCATTCTACACAACTCGCTGCTTCATAACCTGAGGGCTCACTCAGATATAGCCAGTTCCAAGGGACCTTCCCTGATATACTAGGAGATTAGAAAAGTCCATCCACTCACCCCTAGACCCAATAATTACATTTTTCCCCTTTTATGACACATATGAGAACTCACAAATATCTCTGTTATTTACTTGTCTCTTCCAATAGAAGGGAAGTTTTAAGAGCATAGGAACTGTGTCTGTCTTGCTCACTATCCTCCCCCTCATATGTAGTATCACCATGGATGTGCACAGAAAATAACAGTCTCTTCTCCCCATGAAGGAGTGGCAAGAGTAGAGGGAAGAAGATATCTAAGAATCTGGGACTGAAGAGTGATATACAAAAAGATGAGAGGACATCACAGAGCCCAGCATGGCATTGTTGATGGCAATAAAATAGTTGACTAGGAGAATGTAAGGGATAGTGGTTTAAATGCAGACAAGAATGGCATATTTGGGGATGGTACAATGATGAAACAATGAAATAGCCTGTGATACTAAAAGCATATTTAGTGGGGCCTCCCAGGATGTTAAGGGCCGAGGAGGCTGCTCTAATTGATATCTTTTAGGCTGCAAAGAAGGAAGAAGTTCTTGTTACTGACCTCAAGTGATAGAATTTTACTGCAGGGGGTAGTGGGGCAGTGAAAGGCACAGGAAGCTCTCTTCACAGCCACCCAAGTAACTCTCTAGATCAAATCACATATTTTAGTTTCCTAGTGCTGTTGCAACAGAAATATCACAAATGTGTGGCTTTAAAAACACATTTATTTTCTCACAATTCAAGTTCTCATTGGCTCTAGGGGAAGGCTCTCTCTGTCGGCTCTGGGTAAAGATTCTTTTCTCTTTTAGTTCTGGGAGCTCCTTAATTCCTTGGTGATATTCATATGGCATCTATCTCTACCCCATCTGTGCTTTTTCTGTGTCTAATCTGCTTAAAATATTGAATTGTCAAGGATTTCATTTTACTTGGATCCACAATCAATGTTCATGGAAGCAGCAATCAAGAAATCAAACAACATATTGCATTGGCAAATCTTCTGTAGAAAATCTCTTTAAAGTGCTAAAAAGCAAAAATGTCATTTTGAGGACTAAGGTGCACTTGACCCAAGACATGGTATTTTCAATTACTTCAAACACATGTGAAAGCTGGACAATGAATAAAGAAGATAGAAGAAGAACTGAATCATGGTATTAGGGAATAATATTGAATATAACATGGACTGCCAGAAGAAGGAACAAATCTGTCTGAGAAGTATAGCCAGAATGCTCCTTAGAATGGAGGATAAGGAGACTTTGTCTTATGTACTTTGGACACGTTATCAAGAGGGAACTGTCCCTAGAGAAGGACATCATGCGTGGTAAAGTAGAAGGTCAGTGAAAAAGAGGAAGATCCTCAACAAAATGGATTGACACAGTGGCTGCAATAATGGGCTCAACCATAGCAATAATTTTGAGGATGCTCTGTCATACATAGGGTCGCTGAGTTGGAACTGACTTGAGAGCACTAAACAACCACAGCAATCTGCTTTTTACACAACTAAGAAGGGATTAAGTTTAAAACATACCCTACACTGATAATGACCTTATTAACATAATAAAGAAAACCCTATTCCTAAATGGGAGTACATCCACAGGTACAGGAGTTAGGATGCCAATATATATATTGTTGTTGTTGTTGTTATGTGCCGTCGAGTCGGCCCCGACTCATAGCGACCCCTCCATGGGTTTCCGAGGCAGTATCACTACGGAAATAGGATTGCCCAACCTTCCTTCCAAGGAGTGGCTGGTGGGTTTGAACCACCAGCCTTCTGGTTAGCAGTCAAGTGCTTTAGCCACTATGCTACCAGAACTCCAATATATATAATATATATATCAGGGGGACATAATTCAATCCATAACAACTCAGTTGCACAATCAGGCTTCATAAAGTACTATCATCTCACTTTTCTAATCACTCTCAGTACAGAGTGCCCAGTGCTCCCTGCATAGTGGTGCCAGCTGCTCTCTCTCTGTGCTGCAGCTCTGCTGCTGCCTCCTGCCTTGTCTCTCTGCTTCTCCTTCCTCTGTTTTCTGTTTCCCTCATTCAGTGCACTCCCTTCATCCAGCTCCCAACAGATTCTGGCCATTGGTAGAGTTCAGCAGTCCAAAGTCACTGGACCAGACACTAGTGGATCTTTTGTTGAATCAGCTGTGGTAATAAATCAAGAAATACAAATCCAACAATTTATGCTGAGGAAACTATCTGTGTCACTTCCCTCTCAATGGACACTGGAGCATAGGAAGCCAGTTTTAGGCCAGGTTCTCTAGAAAACAAAGCCTAAAGTGAGGATTAAGGAAATAACAATTTACTCAAGGGGCACAAGCTAATGGTGGTATGGATGTGGGGGAGGAAACATGAGGGGGGACATGAGGTGAGAGAAAGAGTGCTGAAATGTGTCCATGGTTGGTGCTCACTTTACCAAGAACTTTGAAGAGGGTTGCAGGCTGCCCAGTAGGCCTCCTGGGGTGTTGAATGGTGAATCTGCTAGAGTGTGGGGAGAGAGATGTTATAGATTGAATTGTGTACCCTCAAAACATATATTGAATTTCTAAGCCCTATTATCTGTGAATATGACCTTGTTTGGAAATAGGCTCTTTGAAGATGCTATCAGTTAAGGTAACATGAAGTCATACTGGAGTGGGGTACATCCTATAAAACAGTAGAAGAGACAGAAACATAGACAGAGAAAGGATGACTTAGTTATGCTGCAAGTTTGAGGCAAGGTATGTATGCCTGAGGCTATCAGAAGCTGCACAAGACAAGAAAGGATCTTACTCTACAGTCTTCAGAGAGAATATGACCCTAGTGACACCCAGAATTTGGATTACTAGCCTCCAGAACCATGAGACAATATGATTCTCTTGTTTAAATCCACTCACTTTGTGGCTTTACAGTACAAGTTGTTACAACAGCCCTAAACAACAACAACAACAAACACACTGCCATAGAGTTGAATCCGACTCATAACGACTCCTCCTTGGGTTTCTACTGGGATATCACTATGGAAATAGATTGCTCAACCTTCCCTCCAAGGAGTGGCTGGTAGGTTTGAACCTCCAGGCTTCTAGTTAGCAGTCAAATGCCTTAGGCACTACACCACTAGATTTGTCTACCTAGGCTACTCCTTGCATTTTTCATTGTGCAAGTACCATAATGGGGACTTACTTCCTCATGCTTGTGGGTTGGATCCCTCATCCTTCCTTGTCTTCTCATGAAGCTAAAACTCTATAGAGAGGGGGTTTCATTCCAATGTGAAGGTGGAAGAGTGTGATGGTTACCCTCATGTGTCAACTTGCCAGGGTATCGTCCCCAGTTACTTAATCAAGTACAACTATAGGTAAAGCTCTAGTTGAGCTCTGGTGGCACAGTGCCTAAGGCATTTGACTGTTAACCAGAAGGTTAGTGGTTCAAAGCCACCAGCTGCTCTTCAGAAAGAAGCGGGAGCAGTCTACTTCTGTAAAGATTTACCACCTTAGAAATGCAATGGGGATCATTATGAGTCAGAATTGACTCGATGGCAGTGAGATTTAGGTTTAATCTAGCTATTTCTCTGAAGGTATTTTATAAATGTGCCTAACATCTACAATCAGCTGACCTTGCATAAAAGTAGTTTACCCTCTGTTCTCTTCGCTAGTGCCACTCTGACAGGAATATATACCACAAATGGGATGGCCTTAACAAACAGGAGTTTATTCTTACAATTTGGAGGCTTTAAATCCAAGTTCAAAGTGCCAGGCTCTAGGCACTAGGTGAAAGCCCCTCAACCTTGGGCTTCAGTTCTGTCTCCTGCTCTCAGCCCACTGAAGCTAGAGGGTTTTCTTCACTCAGACAGCTGCTGGCTGCCGAGACTGACAAGCCCAAGGTTGACAAGTAAAAAGGCACAGTACCAATGTTACCAAACCACATGGCAGGCCATTAATTCAAGTCCATTGAAAATCCCACGATTGGCAGAGCATGGCAGGCTGCTGAACAATGACACAGCTACATGCAGGGTTCAAGCATACCACAAGCTAGAGATCATTCCCAAGACTGCTGCTTATATACAGGAAGCAGACCACATCCCTAAAGCAGCTACTCAGCTGCTTGTGGTAGATCCCACCATGGAGTTGATTACCAGTCTCATGACGGGGAATAACTAACACTAGCCGCCCAGCCACTCAACCAGTCACAGCCAAGTTGACACACAAACATAACTACCACACCCTCCATGCTCTGGGGGGGGGGGGTTCACCCAATAAGTTGAAGGCCTTAAGAGCAAAAACTGAGATTTCCCAGAAAAGAAGGAATCCTACCTGAATTTCTAGCCTGCCATCCTACCCTATGAAATTTTAGACTTGCTAAACAAAAAACCCAATCCCATTGCCATGGAGTCAATTTCAACTCACAGTGACTCTATAGAACAAAATAGAACTGCCCCATGTGGGTTCCAGGGAGCTCTGCTGGCATAGGGCCTAAGGTATTTGACTGCTAACCAGAAGTCTGGTGGTTCAAACCTACCAGCCACTCCTCAGAAGGAAGGTTGGGCAATCTACTTCTGTAGTGATACTGCCTCAGAAACCCAAGGAGGGGTCACTATGAGTCAGATCCGACTTGACAGCTGTACATTGTGTTGCATATGGGGTTTCCAGAGCTGTAATCTTTTTGTATTTTCTTAGAATATTTTGTTGTGTTTTAGCTGGAATTTTACACGACAAATTAGTTTCCAATTTATATACAATGTGTTCCATGATATTTGTTGTTATCCTCACAATGTGTCAGGACTCTCCCCATTTCCACTCTGCCTTTTCTGTTTCCATCTCTCCAGTTTCCCTACCTCCCCTTGTCTTCTCATCTTTGCTTTTTGGCAAATGTTGCTCATTTGGTCTCATATGGTTGATTGCTCTAAGAAGCACATTCCTTTTAGGTGTTATTATTTATTTTATAGGCCAATCTATTATTTGACTGAAGTGACTTCCAGAAATAGCTTCAGTTCAAGGTTAGAAGAGTGCCTTAGGGTGATAGTCTCAGGGGTTCCTCCAGTATCTATTAGTCCAGTAACCCTGATTTTTTTTTTTTTTTATTATTATTAATCTGAGATTTGTTCTACATTTTTCTCCCATTCTAACCAGGAAATTCTAAAGTGTCCCTGGTCAGCTGTTAGTAGTAGCCAGGCACCATCTAGTTCTTCTGATCTCAGGCTGGAGGAGGCTGTGGTTTGTGAGGGAATTTGTCCTGTGGACTAATTGCTTCCTTGAGTCTTTGGTTTCCTTCACTCTCCTTTGCTCCAGACCAATAGTTGTATCTTAGATGGAAGGCTGTAATATTTATGGAAGCCAACTGTCATATCTTTTCCCTGTGTAGCAGCTGGTGGGTTTGAATCACCAACTTTTCAATTAGAAGCTGAGCTTAACCACTGCACCACCAGGGCTCCTTTCAGACTTGCTAGTCCCCACAAGTGCTTGAGCAAATTCCTTAAAATACATTTCTTAGTATATTGCTGTTGTTAGTTGCCATCTATTTGATTGCAACTCATGGTGGTACCTTGTATGCAGAGCAGAATGGCTCCATAGCTTTTCCAAGGCTGTGACCTTTTGGAAGCACATCATCAGGCCTGTCTTCTCTAGGTGAGTTTGAACTGCCAACCTTTAGTTGAACACTTCACCATTTGCACCACCCTGGGACTTCTTTTGTATGTGTGTGTGTGTGTGTATGTATGTATGTATATGTATGTATCTGTGTGTGTGTGTGTGTATAAAAAACCAAACTCACTGCTGTCAAGTTGGATCTGACTCATAGTGACCCCTCCTTGGATTTCCAAGGCAGTGTCACTATGAAAGTAGATTGACCGATCTTCTTTCCGAGGAGTGGCTGGTGGATATATATATATATATATATATATATATATATATATATGTAATCTCTGAAAACCCTGATAGACAAGAAGTGACTAGGTACAGATCTGGCAGTCCTCAAAAAGAGAGTGAAAGAAAGAAGCAATTAAGGAAATTTGAGGTGAGGGAAATTTGCATTCAGTATAACTCTTCTTCCTCTTTCATACCTGGCTGGAGGAAGGGGGCAATGTAAGGATGTGGGCCTGTCTGTGTGTGGCTGACGTGAAGCGGAGCTGGAAATTGAACAAGGAAATGAGGCTGAAGAGCTGTGAGATCAAAGGGAGTCACAGGTTCATTAAAAATGGATGTTGTTGTCAATGCAGATTATAGCAAGGAGGTAAAGAGAAGAACGATAAATACAGGGTTGCAAATATCTGAGCATGAGGAAAAGCTTATCGAGGGTGGGAGGTGGATGGCAGCATGGATTATTTGGCAAGCATTAAACAGATGAGGGGGCTTGAATTCCATGTGACACTGACGGGTAATTGGCAGCAAGTGGCTGATTTGGCTGTGGAGAAAGCAATTGTTTATCATCTATCTGTCTATCTATCTAATCAAATAAAGTAATTCATTTCTGTTGAATAAATTTTGACTCATAGTGACCCTATAGGACAGAGCAGAACTGATCCATAGGTTGTAAATCCTTATGGAAGCAATCGCCACATCTTTCTCCTATAGAGCAGCTAGTGGGTTTGAACTCCCAAACTTTAGGTTAGCACCCAAGTGCTTTAACCAATGCACCATCAGGCCTCATCTATGTATGTATGTATGTATGTATCTCTGCAGCCCCTAAACCATGGCTCCTGAAAAAAGGAAAACTTAAGAGAATTTAGGCATATGTGTGAAGCAGAGAAAGTTTGGCTGGAGAGAGGATTCAATTCAATCGAATAAACATGTTCTGTGTCAGGTACTATTGATGTCCACGAAATGCAAACACTTCCATTTGAAATGCAAAAGCAGAAACATAATGCTACCATGAAGATTTTAGGTTGAGCCAGCAGGAGTAGAAGATGTGAACCTTCTTTGGAAAGCATTGTTGTATGAAAGTAGAAAGAGTGGGGAATTGTGGACAGGAATAGAAAGGACCAGATGTCTGGAATGGGTGGGTAATGCAAACATGGAAACCCAGCCAGACACATTTGCATGCAGATTTACACACACACACACACACTCTACACTTTAAGGCATTATGATTTTTTAAAATCTTGTTTTACCTTATAGCCTCTGGCTATAATCATTAGGCCAAAACAATTGGGCAATTCAGCAAAACCATTAGTCAAACTAAAAGTTCCTGAAGGCAGCATAATATAGAGGAAACAATGTGGATTGTTTACTCTGAACTCTCCCACTAACTTCTGACATGGTTAGGAATTGTGTCATATTTAAGATGGGAATAGAAAACAGAGCTCTGAAAGTTAACCGGCAGTGTGATAGAACAGCACTGAATCCACGTCTGACTCCCAGATGCATGATTTTTCTCTCAGTATACCAAATAAGGATATAGTGGTGATTTAGTGGTAGAATTTTCACCTTTGTTGCAGGAGACCATTCTCAGCCAGCACATTCATGTATAGCCATCACCCATCTGTCAGTTGAGGCTTGCAGGCATGCACGTTGCTATGATTCTGAATAGGTTTCAATGGAGCTTCTAGACTAAGGCAGACTAGGAAGAAAAGCCTGCCAATCTCCTTCCAAAAATCAGCCAATGAAAACTCTATGGATCACAATGGTCCAATTTGCAACTGATCATGGAGGTGGCACAAGACTGAGTAGCATTGTTTCATCGTGCATGGGGTCACCATGAGACAAGGGCCATTAGCAGCTAACAACAACAAGAAAATGCAAATTTAATTAATCGACATTCTCTTGGAAACTTTTAAAGTCATCTGCCTGAGATGAAGCATGTGTCAGACACTTGAAAAGGGTGGGGGAAAATATTGTTAAGAAATCACTTCCCTGTATTATAGGTAGCCTGACTCACTCCCCACCCTCAGCCTGATTTCTTTAGAAAATTTAGGGATAAGCTTTTGGTGAACCATAAACCCTCTGAAATTACCTGCAAAATTATGTGGGCAGATGTCCATTTTCTTGGAGGTGAGGGCCTTAACTCTGATCATATTCTCAAAGTAGATTTCTCTCCCTGCTCTAGACAAAGGAAAGCAAGTCAGCTGCAGGAGGAAATGTTCAGCTTTTTAAAAAAATACAGTAAGTCCTAAGATTATGAATGTCTGACTTAAGGACAATTCGTACTTGCCCTTTAATGTTATGGAAATTTGCCCTCACTTTGAAACAATTGAACCAAACCCTACTCTCAACAAATTCTTCTCACAATCACCTTCACTTGCTGCATGTGCAGCTTTTAAATCATTGAAAAGGCTTTGAGTCTTTTCTTGCAATAAGTATAAATAAGAACTGTATGCATCTGTTCCTACTTACCTACAAATTCACCTGAAAGACACATTTAGAAATGGATCTCGTTTATGACCAAGGAACTGCCTGTTATGCCAGCTGTACATACTCCACAAATAAAGATTGCATTTTGCAAACCCCCTAAAAAACCCAAACCCACTGCCATTGAATTGATTCTGACTCATAGTGACTCTATAGAACAAAGTAGAACTGCCCAGCATGGTTTCCAAGGCTGTAAATCATTACAGACCACCTTATCTTTCTCCTGCAGTACACTAGTGGGTTCAAACTGCTGACCTTTTGGTTAGAGCTGAATGCCTTAACCACTGTGCCAGGAACCTATAACATTTACATGTAAATACAGGAAGTCTCCAACATGATATATTCAAGTTATATCCTACCACACATAGAACTGCCTAGTTTCCTTTTGTACGTCTTATCATTAGTAATATGTTGCAGCATATAATTTACTGATGTTATCATTCTCAGATGTTCACTTTCAAATGTTCAGTTTTACGATTTACTGTTCAAAACACTGCTGGATTTGGACTTCTGGTAAGATGGTGGAATGGGCAGACAAGCTACTCAGACCCACTTCAACAAAGAAAAGAGAAACTAACTGACACAGATACAGAAGATAATCCTGGAGCCCTGAGTTTTGAAAGGAAAGATACAGAAGTGGATTAAACACCAACTAGTAGAAGAACCTGAATGAAAACAGTGAGTAAGGACACAAACAGAGGTAGGGACTGTAAGCTATCCTGACAGCATGGACAGTTTGAATATTTCCAAATGGTGTTAGGACTGAGAATTAACTTAAACATTGGCCCCACTTGCCAGGGGCTGCATGGGTAACTGTTCTGGTGGCTATGATTAAAAAGGGAAATAGCAAAGAAGGAGACAAACTGAGCTGTGGATTTTCAGCTGTCCAGAGGGTGCAGCAATTTTGAGTGTTTACAAGTGGTGGCCACTCTGGATATTTAAAGTGACAGCATTCTCATACAGATCCAGGGACCTGAGAATAAGCTCCACTTGCCAAGGACAACATGGATATAAAGGAGGCAGACTACTGGAAGGGAGAAACATAGTGAGTGCATAAATGCTGTCATCTAGCAAAGAGATGAGCACAGTACTCTGCTTACTCAGATAACATTCAAACAAAAGAAAGAAAATGAATGTCTTGGGTGAATTCACTCCAACATACAATCACCAATGAAATATAAACAAAAATGTTGCACTCTCTTGGAGACAACAGACCATCACTGTTCACACAAAAAAGCAAGATAAACCAGTAGAAATATGGGATCAGGATACAGACCCAGAACACATCCATGAAGAAGAAGCAGCATTGGAACTCCCTGATAAGGAATTCAAAAAAGTTATATTTAGGTACCTTCAATGGATTGAGAGACAGATCAAGGAAAACACTGACAAAATTAAGGAAAATACAGACAAACCCGTAGAACAATTTCAGAAGACAATATAAGAACAAAATGACAAAAGAAATGAAAAATTAGAAATCTACAAAATCTACAGCTAGAATTCCAGAAGATTAATACTAAATTTCCAGAAATAGATAACACATTGAACAGGCAAAGGAGTAGAATTGAATCAATGGAGGACAGAATTAGTGAGATTGAAGACAAATATCTCAATACTTCTTTGGAAATGGATCAATCAGAAAAAAGATCAAAACAAAATGAAGAAAGCCTAAGGTTCATGTGGGATACCATCAAATGGAATACCCTACATGTAACTGGAATTCCAGAACAGGAAAAGACAAATAAAACCACAGAGAAAATTGTTGAAGATTTGTTGGAGGAGAACTTCCCTGATATGATGAAGGATGAGAATATATCCATTCAGGAAGTCCAACAAACCCCAAACAGGATAGACCACAAAAGAAAATCACCACGACATATCATTATCAGACTCATCAAAACCAAAGACAAAGAAAGAATCCTGAAAGAAGCATGCAAAAAGAAAAAGTTACCTACAAAGGTCAACCAATAAGATTAAGCTCTGATTTCTCAACAGAAACCATGCAGGCGAGAAGGCAATCGGATGGTATATATAAAACCCTGAAAGAGAAAAATTTCCAACCAAGAATTATATACCCAGCAAAATTTTACCTCAAATATGATAGTGAAATTAGGAGATTTCCAAATTAGCAGATATTAAAGGAATTTGTTAAAACCAGACCAACTTTACAAGAGATGCTAAAGGGACTCCTTTGAAGAGAGAACCAACAACAGCAAACAAGAACTGACCATTAACACACATGATGACATAACCCAGAAACCAACCCAGCTATGGAAGTATCTGAAGTATATAAGCTTACAAGATTGTAAACAGGGAACCAGAGACAACAATTGGCAAATGAAGACAACTGCAAACCAGAATGAGAGGAAAAAACGTGTAGTTACAGAACTTATAAGTAGTGATGAAGTCAAGACAATTGTGAGATAAAACAGACTGTTCTAAATGTGAGAAGAAATTTATAAATCATGGGGTAATCTCAAAGAACAATGATAAACCTTCACACCACAATAATAAAGAGGGCAAGCACAAATATTTAGCAAACACTAAAACAATAGCAACAAAGGAAGAGATAACACAATCCATATACAAAATGAGCTCAGCACAGAAAACTACATGGAACAAAGAAATATAAACACCACACACACACACACACACAAAACACATAACAAAATGACAGCAACAAATTCATACTTGTCAATAATTACACTGAATGCCAATGGATTAAATGCATCACTCAAAAGATGGAAAGTTGCAGACTGGATAAGAAAACATAACCCATCAATATGTTGCCTACAAGACACACAGAGACAAAGGCAAAAATAGACTAAAAATCAAAGGTTGGGAAAAGATATGCCAAGCAAATGGCAACCATAAAAGAGCAAGACTGGCAATATTAATTTCTGATAAAATTAACTTCAAGAAAGATGGAAACAACCTGGGTGCCCAACAACAGAAGAATTGATAACCAAGCTATGGTACACATACACAGTACAATATTATGCAACCCTAAAGAATAATATAGAATCTGCAAAACAGTACATAACATGGATGAAATTGAGGACATTATGCTGAGTGAAATAAGTCAAACACACAAGGACAAATATTGTGTCAGTCCATTATTGTAAAAAGTCAAGGAAAGGAAGGAAATTTGCTTTGCTGGTTACCAGGTGTGGGAGGGGAGGGAAAGGAACACTGTTAGGTATGTAGAGACAAGTATTGATTTGGGTGAAGATAAGGGCAATGTACCAAATATAAGTGATCAACATGGTGGCACTGAGGAAGAGGAGGACATAGAGAGGTGCATGGAAGGTACAACAATAAAGATGAACCCTTTTGCACATACAGTACTGCGTTGTCAGTGATAACAAACATTGACCAATGGGTGGATAGAAAGGTGGACATGCTGAATGATTAGGTATGTCTATGCAGGGAGAGTGTGCCCACGACTCTATATAGGGCTGGCAGCAATGTTTCTACAAGTGTATTTGTATGTTCTGCAAGAATTTCTAGGTAGATAGTAGAGCTGACAAGGGACAAGTTTGTAGTCACTTCTTGGCAACAGCCAGCTACCCAGAAGGAGCTAGTAGTTTGACCTGTGGGCTCAGTACCATGGTTGCAGGGGACATCAAACTCAATTGGCATAACATGTTACACAAAATCATTGTTCCATGTTCTACTTTGGAGAGAGGTGACTGGGATCGTAAAAGCTTGCAAGTAGCCATCTAGATGCAATGATGGATCTCTCCTTGTCCAGAGCAAAGAATGAAGAAAACTAAAGACTCATGAAAACAATTAGTCAAAGGGGCTGGTATACCATGCAATCCTAAGCCTATATGACTATGAGACAAGAAGAGCTACATGATGCCTGGCTACAACTGTCATTTACTTGGAGGGGTATCTATGTAGGAGATCCTGGATAGTGTGGGAGAACAATGTGCAACAAAAATCAAAATCATAAAAACAGAAAAACAAAAAAACAGGTTTTCTGGTCTGATAGAGCCTGGTGGAACCACTGAGACTATGGTTCCTAGCTGGCCTTCAGGTCTGGAATTGAACTCATACCTGTGGCTTCCAGCCAAACAAAAGACAGGCATATGAGCTGAACCCTTACATTAGGTAGATACACTCCTTGGAGAGATCAATCTTGGGAGAATAGGAAGGCTGTGTATATGCAGAGAGACAGCACTGGAGCAGGAATGCATGGGAGGGAAGGACGCAGGGAAGAGGTGGCTATGGGGAGTAAGTGGGAGGAGAGCTGTTGCATTGTGGGAAACTGTAGTCAATGTCATGAGACAAAGTGTATATCAACTGTTATATGGAAAATAAATTTGCTCTGTGAACTTTCACACAAATCACAATAAAATTTTTTTTTAAATTGACATTAAGACAAAAACCACTGTAAGAGATAAGGAAGGACATTATATAATCATTAACAGATTGATTGAACAAGAGGACATAATGATAATAAATATCTATGCACCCCAATGGAAGAGCCCCAAAATACATAAATCAGATTGTAACAGAATTGAAAAGATAAATAGATGACTCCACAGTCACAGGAGGAGAGTTTCACATACACTTTCAATGAAAGTTAGAACTAGAAAAAAACTCAACAAAGATGTAGAATAACTAAATAATACAACAAATTGACCTTACAGACAGCTACAGAGCACTTCACCCAACAACAGCACAAAATAAATTCTTTTCCAGTGCATATGGAACATTCTCCAGGATAGACTATATGTTAGGCAACAAAGCAGGCCTTAATACATTTAAAAACTTAACAAATTAAAAAATTTGAAATACTGCAAAGCATCTTTTCAGATCACAATGCTATAAAATTAGAAATCAACATAGGAAGCTCAATGGAAAAAGAACAAACACATGGAAACTGAATAACATGACTGAGTAATAGAAGAAATAAAAAATGAAATTAAAAAATTCCTTGTGTCAAACTAGGATGAAAATACAACATACCAAAATCTTTGGGACACAGCAAAAGCAGTAATCAGAGGCCAATTTAAAGCAATAAATGCACATATCAAAAAAGAAGAAAGAACCAAAATCAATACCTTAACCCAATATCACAAAAAATGAGAAAAAGAGTAGCAAAAAAGCCCACAATCACCAGAAGAAAAGAAATAGTAAAGATTTGAGCAGAAATAAATGAAACAGAAAATAGAAAGAAAATGGGAAAAAATCAACAAGATTAGAAGTTGGGGTTTTTTTTTTTTTTTTGAAAAAATTAATAAAATTAACAAGCCACTGGCAAATTTAACAAAGGAAAAGAGGGAGAGAATAAGAACAACATGTATAAGAAACAAACTGGGCAACCTTACAACAGAACCAGCAGAAATTAAAAAGATAATATCAGGATATTATGAAGAACTATACTCCAACAATAATTACATTTGAATAACAGTCATATTAACGGGTCTTCCTTGTAGGTGTATGGATATTATCCTATCACT
>NW_006921726.1:6026201-6034006 GCF_000298275.1 Orycteropus afer afer
CAATCCTACTCGAACTATTTCAAAACATAGAAAAGGATGGAATCCTCACAAATTCATTTTATGAAGCAAGCATAACCTTGATACCAAAACTAGGCAAGGACATCACTCAAAAGGAAAACTATAGTAATATCCCTCGTGAATATTGTTTTTGTTGTTGTTAGGTACCATCGAGTTGGACCCAACTCATAGAGACCCCTCCTTGGGTTTCCGAGGCAGTATCACTACAGAAGTAGACTGCCCAACCTTCCTTCTGAGGAGTGGCTGCTGTGTTTGAACCGCCAGCCTTCTGGTTAGCAGTCAAGTGCCTTAGACACTATAGATGCAAAAATCTTCAACAAAATCTTAGCCTATAGACTCCACCAAAATATATAAAATAAATAAATTAATAAAACATTCTGACCAAGTAGGGTTCATACCACATATGCAAGGATGGTTCAACATTAGAAAAAAATCAACATCATCCACCACATAAATAAAACAAAGGAAAAGAACCACATGATCATATCAATCAATGCAGACAAAGCATTTGATAAAATCCAACACCCATTCCTGATAAAAACAAAACAAAACAAAAAAACTCTCAGCAAAATAGGAATAGAAGGGACATTCCTCAACATAATAAAGGACATCTATGCAAAACCAACAACCAATAATATTCTCAATGAAGAGAGACTGAAGCCATTCCCCTTGTCAATAGGAACCAGACAAGGATGTCCTCTATCACCACTTCTATTCAGTATTGTATTGGAAGTCCTAACCAGGGCAATAAGGCAAGAAAGGGAAATCGAAGGCATCCAAATTGGTAAGAAAGAAGTCAAACTATCCCTATTTGCTGATGATATGATCCTATATCTAGAAAACCCAAGAGACTCAGTCAAAAATCTACTGGAACTAAGTGAGAGATTTAGCACAGCAACAGGACACAAGATCAACATCCAAATATTAGTTGGATTCCTCTACACCAGCAAAGAGATTGCTGAAAAAGAAATAAGGAAATCAATATCATTTATAATAGCTACCAAAATATATATATATAGGGAATAAATCTTACCAGGGAAACAAAAGACCTGTATGAAGAAAATTATAAAAGCCTGTATCAAGAAAGCATAAAAGATCTGCATAAATGGAAGAACATACCAGGTTCATGGATGGGAAGATTGAACATTGTGAAAATGTCACTTCTACCTGTGTTAGACTGGGTTCTCTAGAGAAACAAAACCAGTAAAGCTTACATATATAGAGAAAGAGAAATTTATCTTAGGAAAATGGCTCACACACTTATAAAAGCTGGCAAGTCCAAAGTTCTTGGATCAAACATCAAGCTGGAGGCTTTTCCCAACTCATGCAGCTGCAAGGGCTGAGGAGCTCAAGGCTGGCAGGCAGTATACTGGCTGTTGACTCCAAAGAATGACAAATCCAAGATCTCCAGGCCAAATGGTGGATTGTTCACTCACAGACAGTTGTAGGCAGCACCACAGAATCCCTATCAACAGAAGAATGTCTCTTTTCCCAGGATGTCCCTAAATATACCGGAAGCAGGCCATACCCCTAGGGAAACTCCCTTTCAACAGATTGGCTGCTCATAATATATACATCTGATCCCATCATGGGAATGACCACATCACAACTGCTTAAAACACACAGAATTGTGGTCCAGCCAAGCTGACACACAGCTCCAACTATCACAGTCCACTCCTTGTCAATTTGGCAGTTGTACACATCTTCTTAACCATATATAATCTCTAAATGAGGACAATTATAAAGTCATATGTGTGCCTAACATGATACGCTAACACACATACAACCAAAATGCGTTAACCTTATTTACATTTCACAGTTCATAACAGAAGGAAACAAAAATATTTGATGCACAATCACAATGAAGAAATATATTACAGTCCTCATTTCTGCAACTGGTCACATGGTTGTAGCTGATATTCAGAACTGACTTCTTCCACCACCCATTCTCTATTACCCTGGCCCTCAGCAAGCACTTCATCTGGTCATGGTTCTTTGCCTGCTGAGGTGACCCAAACATTCATTCCTGAAGGGTCTGGGCCATTAGTAGTTTTATCAGAATTGGGTTGCTGTAATTTTCCATTGACTTTAATCACAGGGCATGGGAGTACTAAGAGACGTCCTAAAGAATTTCCTGTATTCTGACATATTCTTCTTTATCTCCATTATGTAATGTCATTCAAATTTCCCTTGGTAATCATGATCTATCACACCAGATCGTATAGTAATGCCCTTCTTTGTCTGTTGATCCAGAGGCATGAGGAAGCCAAAATGGCTGGGTGGCATTCTTAATTTCTAGTTCAATGCAATCAGTATTGTGTCTCCAGGTGGGAGTGTTCCTCCCTTTGGGACTAATATCTCCAGATCCACAGAGCATAGGGTAGCAGGGACAGGAAGCAAAATTTTTTTTGAGTGGGACACTAGGGGTAATAGTGAGTGGTACCACTCCTGTTTCCACCCTTTGGTTCTTGGACCCATGAATCCTGGCTATTGGAGAAACAGAATCACATATTGGATGCTGGTTTAGAGCATATACAGCCTCCTGGAGAACATTGCTGCAACCCTTCAAGGTATTGCCACCTAGCTGGTGCCCTAATTGTGTTTTCAGTAGGCCATTCCATCATTCTATCAAGCCAGCTGCTTCAGGATGATGGGGAACATGGTAAGACCAGTGAACTCCATGAGCATAGGTCCATTGTTGCACTTCATTAGCTGTGAAGTGAGTCCCTTGATCTGAAGCAATGCTGTGTGGGATACCAAGACAGTGGATAAGGCATTCTGTAAGTCCATGGATGTTAGTTTTGGCAGAAGCATTGTGTGCAGGGAAGGTGAATCCATATCCAGAATAAGTATCTATTCCAGTAAGAACCAAATGCTGTCCTTCTCATTATGGAAGTGGTCCAATGTAATCAACCTGACACCACGTTGCTGGCTGATTGCCCCAAGGAATGGTCCCATATCACGGACTCAGTGTTGGTCTCTGCTGCTGGCAGTTTGGGCACTCAGCAGTGGTGGTAGCCAAATCAGTCTTGGTAAGTGGGAATCCAATGATGCTTTCTGGAAGTGGGGAAATCACTACAGGATGGGTTTGGGGACCCACTGGACCCATACATAACCTCCATTCCTGCCACCATGTCCACTTTGTTCATGAGCCCATTGAGAAATGACAGGAGTAGCTGGGGAAAAAAGATAGCTGGTTTCCACTGAACGTGTCATCCTATCCACTTGATTGTTAAAGTCCTCCTCTACTGAGGTCACATTTTGGTGGGCATTCACACAAGACACAATATCTTTACTCCTTTGGCCCATTCAGAAAGCTCTATTCACATGCCTCTTCTCCATACATCCTTATCACAAATCTTCCAATCATGCTTCTTCCAAGTCCCAGACCATCCAGCCAAGCAATTAGCCACAGCCCATGAATCTATATGTAATCGCACATCTGGCCATTTCTTATTCCATGCAAAGTGAACAGCCATATGTATGGCTTGAAGTTCTGCCCATTAGGAGGATTTCCCTTCACCATTGCCCTTCAAAGAAGTCCCAGAAAGGGGCTGCAATGCTCCTGCTGTCCTCTTTTGAATGGTGCCTGCATATTGTGCAGAACCATCTGTAAACCAGGCATGAGTTTTCTCTTAGTCAAGTGATCATAAGGAATTCCCCATGAGGCCACAGGTGCAGACTGGGAGAAGGAAGGTAATGTGGCTGGAGTGGAGACCATAGACATTTGGGCCACTTCCTCATGCAACTTACTTGTGCCTTCAGGTCCTGCTTGAGGCCAATCTCTGATATACCACTTCCATTTAATGATGGAGTACTGCTGTGCACGTCCAACTTTATGACTCTGAGGGTCAGACAACACCCAGTTCATGATGGGCAGCTCAGGCCTCATGGTGACTTGGTGGCCCTTGGTTAGGTGTTCAGTCTCTACTAAAGCCTAATAACAAGCTAAAAGCTGTTTCTCAAAAGGAGAATAGTTATCTGCTGAGGATGGCAGGGCTTTGCTCCAAAATCCCAAGGGTCTTCATTGCGATTCACCAATAAGGACCTACCAAAGACTCCAAATAGCATCTCTATCTGCTACAGACACTTCAAGCACCATTGGATCAGCTGGATCATATGGCCCAAGTGGCAGAGCAGCCGGCATGGCAGCCTGAACCTGTTGCAGAGCCTTCCTTTGTTCTGGGCTCCACTCAAAACTAGCAGCTTTCCGAGTCACTTGATAAATAGGCCACAGCAACACACCCAAATGAGGGATATGTTGCCTCCAAAATCCAAAGAAGCCCACCAGACATTGTGCCTCCTTTTTAGTTGTGGGGGGAAGCCAGATATAATAACTTATTCTTCACTTTAGTAGGAATATCTCAACATGCCCCCCACCATTGGACCCCTAGAAATTTCACTGAGGTGGAGGGTGCCTGAATTTCTGTTGGGTTAATTTCCCACCCTCTATCACGCATATGTCTCACCAATAAGTCTAGAGTCATCGATACTTCATCCTAACTAGGTCCAATCAGCATAAGGTCATGAATATAATGGATGAGTGATGTCTTGTGGAAGGGAAAGGCGATCAAGATCCTTATGGACTAAATTATGACATAGTGCTGGGGAGCTGATATACCCTGAGGAAGGACTAAGAAGGTATACTGCTGGCCTTGCCAGCTGAAGGCAAACTGCTTCTGATGGTCCTTTGAAATTAGTATCGAGAAAAAGGCATTGGCTAGATCAATAGCTGCATACCAAGTACCAGGAGATGTACTAATTTGCTCAAGCAATGAAACCACATCAGGAACAGCAGCTGCAATTGGAGTCACCACCTGATTATGTTTACAATAATCTACCATCACTCTCCAAGATCCATCGGTTTTTTGCACAGGCCAATAGGTGAATTAAATGGGGATGTGGTGGGAATCACCACCCCTGCATCTCTCAAGTCCTTGATGGTGGCAATAATCTCTGCAACCCCTCCAGGGATGTGGTATTGCTTTTGGTTTACTATTTTTGTAGATAGAGACTTTCTAATGGCTTCCACTTGGCTTTTCTTACCATAATAGCCTTTACTTCACATGTCAGGGACCCAAGGTGGGAATTCTGCTAATGGCTCAGTATATCTATTCCAATGATGTATTCTAGAAGTGGGGAAATCACTACAGGATGGGTTTGGGGATCCACTGGACCCACTGTGAGATGCACCTTAGTTAAGTCTCCATCAATAAGTTGACCTCTATATGCTCCCACTCTGACTGGTGGGCCACAATGATGCTTTGGGTCTCCTGGAATTAGTGTCAGTTCAGAGCCAGTGTCCAGTAATCCCTGAAAAATCTGATAATTTCCTTTTCCCCAAGAACAGTCACTCTCGTAAAAGGTCTCAGATCCCTTTGGGGAAGGCTGGGAGAATGATTGACATTATAGAATTTTGGCAATGTAGTGGGGTTCTGCCTCAAGGGGACCTGGCCACCCCTTCATTCAAGTGGTTGTGGATCTGTAAACTGACTCAAGTTTGTCTGGAATTGATTGAGAGGCTGTGACTTTGTATTCTGGTGATTCAATCAAAGTTGCTGTTCACGTGACCTAGAATTCTTCTGTCTATACAGAAAAAGTAAATATTTAGTAGGTGCATTGTAGTAAATTACCTGGTATGGCTTTTCTATCCATAAGTCTTTGTAAACTCTGTGGTGGAATTTGCTGTGAGGAACTGAGGAGTTCCTGATTATAAAAGTTATCCACCTGGGGTATTTCTGTTGGGAGTGGCACAAAGCAATTTTCTAGGGAGTTTAGGTTCTTTCAGGTGCTTAGAATTCTGATGTTATGATTGGCTAGTTTGGCCACTCTGCCAGGCTCAAAAGAAGGCCTCTTAGAGGCAGAAGTTTCTCTCTGACTTGCTGGCTGAGAAAGATGTGCTGCTGAGAGAAACATGCTCCTGAGAGACACACACTCTTGAAAAAGAGACACTGAGAGACATGCATTGCTGGGAGAGTGGCTGAGAGAGACTATTGGCTGAGAGATGGCGGGCTGAGAGAGACTGAGCATTTTTCCTGAATTTGAATTGTAGCCTGGTGCTTCCCTAATAAAGCCCATAATCTGTGCGTTCTCTGTGGCCACTGCAGTGAATTATCAAACCCAGCAGAAAGGTGGTGAGTGCTGCAGGAGGAATAGTTGGTGTCATGGTTGTTGAAAGGGCTGGAGTGAGGCAACATGTCTGGCCTTGCAGGAATAGGCCTTGGGCTACTGATGGTGATTCTGTCTTCCTCTTGTGGGGTTAGTGGAGGTCAGAAGATGTGGCCTCCCTGCCCTTTTAGCATGAGGCTTACAATGTATTTCACTTCTAAGAACACCATGAGCAAGTAGTCAATGCCATAATTCCACACGAGTCAGACTATTCTGATTACTGTTCTGACTCTGCTGTCCATTATGGTAACCATCCCCACCTTGCCTTTGTCAATTAACTGCTGCCACTTGGCCCCTACTACCATGGGGTCCAATCAGCCCCATTGTAGTTAAGTGTCTTAGTTCAATTAGGGCAGTTCCCACTGTCAAATCTGGTTTACATAAAATAGCAATGACAGCAGTCTTCAAGGATGCTGGAGCTCCCTTCACAAATTTATTCCTCACTGTACTGGTGAAAGGCATGTCTTCTGGACTCTCCACTTCTGGCTTTAGGGGTCTAATCTGATAAATCCATTCTAACAGGGCAATTTCCCTCAGCCTCCAGACACCTTCTTCTACATTATACCAAGGCAGTTCTGATACTTCAACTTGACTTAATGCAGGCCACTGCATAATCCATGCTTCAGTAATCCAACCAAATAAACTGTTAGATCCTTTCCTAAACTCTCGAGCTGAAACACTGAATGAAGAATCCGTACTTTGTGGGCCTAAACCAATAAACTCAGACTTATCCAATGTTACATTCCTTGCACCATTATCCCACACCCTCAGTAGCCATTCCCATACATATTCTCCAGGTTTCTGTCTGTGCATGTTAGCAAAATCAAGTAGGTCTTTTCAGGTGTAGCATACCACTTCCTCAGTCACACTTTCTATTTCACCTTTTGGGGCTCCCTTGGACTTAACTTTAGTTATAGGTCTAGCAGCAAAAATGGGTGGTTGGGGCAGTTTTTGAGAACATTCAGCAATGTCTTCCATGGCCTCTGCCTCAGGCAATGACCCAGCATTAAAAGTTGGGTTAATCTAATCAGTATAAGGTGAAGGGGAAAATGGTTTTACATTTTACATTAATTGGGTTGACAATTGAGCTGGCGTTGTAATTCAGCCACCCTTACATAAGACTCTGGGTTTGGTTTTCAGAAATATCAGCTCTGGTATGAGAAGAAATAAGGCTTTCTTTCAGAGCACAACTGTAAATATTAAGATCTTTTATGTGGCACTAAAGCTGTGACTCAGCAGCCCTGAGCTCATCTTGCTCTTTCACCACTTTGTCCAGTGTAAGTATAACCAACCAATTAGCTTCCATATACTCCTCATACTGACAAAATTGCAGAAAAGGATCAAATATGTGATCACCCAGAGGCTCAGTTCTCACAAGTACTTGATCTATTGGTGGTGCTATTTTGCATATTAATGTTGCCATCTCACTAAGTGACCTCCTTACTAACAGAGGCAGGGTCACTACTGTCTTTATGATTAATCAAATTGGAGAACCAATTTAGGAAACCCACTCTTATGATTTTGTCTCTCTAGAACCACTCTCGGTACCAAATGCATTAGACTGGGTTCTCTAGAGAAACAAAATCAGTAAAGCTTATACACACACACACACACACACA
>NW_006921726.1:6034106-6038663 GCF_000298275.1 Orycteropus afer afer
GAGAGAGAGAGAGAGAAAATTATCTTAGGAAAATGGTTCACACACTTATAGAAGCTGGCAAGTCCAAAGTTCTTGGATCAAACATCAAGCTGGAGGCTTTTCCTGACTCATGTAGCTGCAGAGGTTGAGGAGCTCAAGGCTGGTAGGCAGTATACTGGCTGTTGACTCCAATAATGATGAATCCAAGATCTCCAGGCCAAATGATGGATTGTTCATTCATGGACAGTTGTAGGCAGCACAACAGAATCCCGATTCACAGAAGAATGTCTCTTTTCCCAGGATGTCCATTAATATACAGGAAGCAGACCACACCCTCAGGGAAATTCCCTTTCAACAGATTGGCTGATCCCATCATGGGAATGACCACATCACAACTGCTTAAACCACAGAGAATTGTGGTCCAGCCAAGTTGACACATAGCTCCAACTATCACATGACCCAAAGCAATCTATACATTCAATGCAATCCCAATCCATAACCCATCAACATTTTTTAAGGATATGGAAAAAACAATCACTAACTTTTCATGGAAAGGAAAGAGACCTTGAATAAGCAAAGTACTACTGAAGAAGAGCAAAGTAGGAGGTCTCACACTCCAGATCTCAAAACATACTATACAGCCACAGTAGTCAAAACAGCCTGGTATTAGCACAACAACATACACATAGACAAGTGGAACAGAATCGAGAACCCAGAAATATATCCATTGATCTATGATCAGCTGATTTTTTATGAAGGGCTGAAGTTTATTAAATGGGGAAGAGATGGTCTCTTTAATAAATTATGCTGGTAAAACTGGATATCTATTTGCAGAAAATGAAACAAGATGCATACTTCACAGCATACACAAAAAGTGACTCCAGAAGGATCACAGACTTAAATGTGAAACCTAAAAGTACAAAGTTCCTCAAGGAAAAATGAGGAGACAATTTAAGGTATCTAATTTATGGACTAACTTGGTAGACAAATTTGTCTGTCAGTTTATCATACTGTGGTGGTGTGTTGATATGACGCTTGAGGCTGTTCCACTGGTGTTTCAAAAACCAGCAAGGTTGAACATGGGGTGCCAGTTTCAGTGTGGCTTGCAGACTGAGACAGACTAGGAAAAAGGAAGAGGCCATCCACTCCTCAAAGAATTGGCCAGAGAAAATCTTATGAATAGTGGGGAAACACTGTCTGTTACATTACTATGCAACTTTATGAATAACCCAGAAACACTGTCTGATATGCTGCAGGGGATGAGCCACTTAGGTCGGAAGGCTCTCAAAATAAAACTGGGAAAGAGCTGCATCATAATGGGACCAACCTTATTGATATTGTGGATAAAGAAAAGCTTTCGAGACCTCCATTTGATGATGTGGCACTATTCAAATTGAGGAGAAATGGTGCAAACATTCATTAATAATTGGAACATGGAACGTACAAAGTATGATTCAAGGAAATTGGAAGTTGGGAGGGTAAGATGGTGGAATAGGCAGAAAGACTGCACAGACCATCTTCAACAAAGAAAAGGGGAACCAACCAATTAACACAGATACAGAAGATAATCATGGACCCCTGAGCCTTGAAGGGAAGGATATAGAAGTGGACTAAACTCCAAATAGCAGAAGAATTTGCATGAAAACACCAAAAAAGAAGACATACAGAGTGGTGGTTGACCAGCAATCCTGAAGGCACAGATAGCTTGGATATGGCCAAGTGGTGCTAGGACCTAAGATTTAACCTAAAAATTGGCCCTGCTAGTCAGGGACTGCATGGAGGACTGCTCTGGTGGCTGGGGAATAAAAGGGGAAGCAGTGAAGAGGAAGGTGGGCTGAGCTGTGGACTTTTGTCTGTCCAGAGGCTGCAGCTATTTTGAATGTTTACAAGTGGCTTGACCATTTTGAATATTTAAAGTGACAGCATTCACCCAGGTTTCAGGGCCTTAAGAACAGGTTCCACTTCCCAGGAACCCCAAGGACATTCTGGATCCAGATGACTGGAAAGGTGCGACACTCCCCTTGTTATTCTTATACCCCACATGCTCTTGGTGAACAGAGGTGCAGCCATCCCTCACTCCCACCCAGTTCCGGGGCCAGCAGGAATTTGATCCCAGTCTATGTGCTCAGATGCAGCCGGGTGCCCTGCCCTGATTTTTTTTTTCATTTTTCTGTTTTTCAGTTTGTTTGTTTTTGTCTGTTTTAAAACTACCATTATTATTATTACTTTTGTCCTTTTTACTATTATTCTTTATTCTTCCCCTCCCAAGTTCTAGTTTTAAGCTTGTTTTCTTTTCCTTTTCCCGGTTGCATTTTTTTTCTTTCTCATATTTATCCCTGTTCTTTGTTTTTCTTTTTGCATTTTTCCCATTTTTATAATTCGTTATTATCCTTCTCTACCTTTTCTCTCTTATTGCCCTCTCCCCAGATATTGCAGGGGCTTCTTCTTTTCTTCCTTTAACCTTTTTTTCTTTTTAAATTTTTTGGTTACTGTTCCTATGTGATTACATGGTGTAGTTTTTGTCCATTTGCTTTTACTCTTTTGATGGATATTCAATTATTATTTTTGTCTAACTGAGTGGAAGACAGCAACAGTCCCCACACAACACAACTACACCTACACCTAATGCAGCTTCACTTACAGAGTGAGAGCCACCACTTCCTTCTCCAATGGGACAATGATAAACAACCACCAAGAAGAGCCTGACTCACCGTTGGCTGCTCTTTACAAACCATTAACAGAAATCTAGAAACAACAATGCCACAATGTCTCGGAGACAACAGACCATCACAGTCCACACAAAGAAGCAAGATAAAGTGGCAGAAACAAGGGAACAGGATACAGACCCAGAACACATCCCTGAGGAAGAAGCAGCATTGGAACTTTCTGATAAAGAATTCAAAAAATTATATTTAGGTGTCTTCAAAAGACTGAGAGACAGACCAAGGAAAACACAGACAAAACCTAGAAGAATTTTGGAAGAAAATACAAGAACAAAATGACAAAATAAATGAAAAATTAGAAATGATTCTAAATCTACAGATAGAAATCCAGAAGATCAATACTAAATTGTAAGAAATAGATAACACATTGAAAGGGCAAAGGAGTAGAACTGTTGCAATGGAAGACAGAATTAATGACACTGAAGACAAATACCTGAATAATTCTTTGGAAAGGGATCAATCAGAAAAAAGATAAAAAATAAAATGAAGAAAGCCCAAGATTTATGTGAGACACCATCAAAAAGAATAACCTACATATCATTGGACTTCCAGAACAGGAAGAGAAAAATAAAACCGCTGAGAAAATCCTCCAATATTTGTTGGAGGAGAACTTCCCTCATATGACGAAAGATGAGAATATGTGCATTTGGAAAGTCCAACAAACTCCAAACAGGATAGACCCCAAAAGAAAATCACCAAGACTTATCATCATCAAACTCATCAAAACAAAAGACAAAGAAAGAATCCCGAAAGCAGCATGGGAAAAACAAAAGGTTATGTACAAAGGACAGCCAGTAAGAATAAGCTCTGAGTTCTCAGCAGAAACCATGCAAGCGAGAGGTAATGGGATGGTATATATAAAACCTTGACAGAGAAAAATTTCCAACCAAGAATTATGTATGACAAAATTGTCCCTCAGATATGATGGTGAAATTAGGAGATTCCCAGATAAGCAGAAACTAAGGGAATTTGTTAAAACAAGACCAACCTTACAAGAGATACTAAACAGAGTCCTTTGAACAGAGAACCAAAAATAGCAAACACCAACCAACCATGAATACACAAGATGACATAACCCAGAAAGCACAGCGATGGACACATTCAAAGTAAAATAAGCTTACAAGATTGTAAACAGGGAACCAGAGACATCAATTGGCAAGTGAGGACAACTACAAACCAAAAATAGGGATAATAGTTTGTTGTTACAGAACTTCAAAATGGAGAGGAAGTCAAGAGAGTTCAAGATGGAATGGACTGTTCTAAACTCGGGGAGAAAATTATAAATCACAGGATAACCTCAAAGAAAAATGATAAACATTCACATCACAATAAAAAAGAGGACAAGTACAATTATTCAGCAAACACTAAAACAACAACAACAAAGGAAATGATAACAGGATTCATAAACATAATGAGCTCAGCACAGAAAATAATATGGAATAAAGAAATCAGGGACACCATGAAAAAACACATAACAAAATGTCAGCAACAAATTCAAACTTATCAATAATTACCCTGAATATTAATGGATTAAATGCACCACTCAAGAGACACAGAGTTGCAGACTGGATAAGAAAACAAAACCCATCAATATGCTGTTTAAAAGAGACACACCTTAGAGATGAAGACAAAAATAGACTAAAAATCAAAGGTTGGAAAAAGATATATCAAGCAAATGGCAACCATAAAAGAGCAGGAGTGGCAATATTAATTTCTGATCAAACTGACTTTAAGACAAAAACCACCATACGAGACAAGGAAGGACATTATATAAAGATTAAAGGAACAATTGAACATGAAGATATAACCATAATAAATATCTATGGACCCAATGAAAGAGCCCCAAAATACATAA
>NW_006921726.1:6039396-6041090 GCF_000298275.1 Orycteropus afer afer
ACAAAGGAAAAAAAAGGATAGAATACAAATAACATGAATAAGGAACGAAATGATTGACATCACAACACAACCAACTGAAATAAAATGAGAATATCAGGCTACTATGAAGAACTGTACTCCAACAAATTTGAAAATCTGGAAGAAATGGACAGATTTCTAGAAACACACCACTGACCTAAACTATCACAGACAGATGTGGAAAAGTTGTACCATCCATAACAAAGGAAGAAATTGAACAGGTCATCAAAAAATTACCAACAAAAAAAAGTCCTGGCCCAGAAGGATTCACTGGAGAATTCTACCAACATTCAGAGAATTGACACCATTCCTGCTCAAAGTATTCCAAAGCATAGAAAAGGATGGAATCTTCCCTAACTCATTTTATGAAGCAAGCATAACCTTGATACCAAAACCAGCCAAAGACATTACTCAAAAGGATAACTATAGACCAATATCCCTCATGAATATAGTTGCAAAAATCTTCAACAAAATCCTAGCAATAGACTCCAACAATATATCAAAAAATATAATTCATTATGACCAAGTGGGGTTCATACAGGTATGCAAGGATGGTTCAACATTAGAAAAACAATCAACATCATCCATTACATAAGTAAAACAAAGAAAAAGGACCACATCATCATATCAATTGATGCAGAAAAGGTATTCAATAAAATCCAACACTCATTCCTGGTCAAAACTCTCAGCAAAATAGGAATATCAGGGACATTCCTCAACATAATAAAGGACATCTATGCAAAACCAACAGTCAACGTTATACTCAATGGAGAGAGACTGAAATTATTATTATTTTTTTTTTTGCAAACAGGAGCCAGACAAGAATGCCCTCTATCACCACTTCTATTCAACATTGTACTGGAAGTCAGTGGCCCTAGCCAGGGCCATAAAACAAGAATGGGAAATGAAGGCTTCCAAATTGGTAAGGAAGAAGTCAAACTATCCCTATTTGCTGATGGTATAATCCCATACATAGAAAACCCAAGATACTCAGTCAAAAATCTACTGGAAGTAATTGAGAGATTTAGCATCGTGGCAGGATACAACATCAACATCGAAAAATCAGTTGGATTCCTCTACACCAGCAAATAGATTGCTGAAAAAAAAATAAGGAAATCAATATCATTTACAATGGCTACCAAAAAAACAAAATACTTGGGAATAAATCTTACCAAGGACACAAAAGACCTGTACAAAGATAACTATAAAAACAACTTCAAGAAACAATAAGAGATCTACATAAATGGAAGAACATCCCATGCTTGTGGTTAGGAAGATAGAACATTGTGGAAATGTCAATTCTACCCCAAGCAATCTATACATTCAATGTAATCCCAGTCCAGATCCCATCAACATTTTTTAAGGATATGGAAAAACCAATCACTAATTTTATATGGAAAGGAAAGAGACCTCAGATAAGCAAAGCACTATTGAAGAAGAAGAACAAAGTAGGAGTTCTCACACTGCCAGACCTAAAAACCTATGATACAGCCACAGTAGTCAAAACTGCCTGGTATTGGTATAATGACAGACACACAGACCAATGGAATTGAATTGAGAATCCAGAAATAGATCCATTGACCTATGGTCAGCTGATCTTTGACAAAGGGCCAAAATCCATTAAATGGGGAAGAGAATGTTTGTTTAATAAATGGTGCTGGCAAAACTGATATCCA
>NW_006921726.1:6041520-6042172 GCF_000298275.1 Orycteropus afer afer
ATCTACTTCTGTAGTGATACTGCCTCGGAAACCCAAGGAGGGGTCACTATGAGTCGGGTCCAACTCGATGGCACATAACAACAACAACAACAACAATATATGGCATAAGTAGACAATCAAGTATAACTCAAAATGCACAAACAGCAGAAGATAAATTAGATGAATGGGACCTTCTAAAAATTAAATTTCATGTGCATCAGAAGACTTCTCCAAAATAGTCAAAATAGAGCCTACAGATTGGGAAAAAACATTTGTCAATTACATAGCAATGGCAAGGGACATAGCTCTCTACAATTTATAGACAACTTCAACACCTCAATAACAAAAAGATAAATAATCCAATTTAAAAATGTGCAGAAGACATGAATAGACACTTCACCAAGGAGGATATTCAGTCAGACAACAAACATATGAAGAAATGCTCATGATCATTAGCTATTGTTGTTGTTGTTGTTGTTATGTGCCGTGGAGTCAGACCCGACATTAGCTATTAGAGAGATGCAAATCAAAACAGCAATGAGATACCATCTTGTCTCAGCACTAGTAGCAAAGTTCAACAACAGAAAGTAACAAATGCTGGTGAGGATGTGGAGAGATTGGGACTCTCATACACTGTTGGTGGGACTGTCAAATGGTACAACCACTGTGGAAA
>NW_006921726.1:6042555-6051961 GCF_000298275.1 Orycteropus afer afer
GAGTGATCAACATGGTGGCATTGAAGAAGAGGAAGACATAGAGAGGTACATGGGAGATATAGACAACAAAGATGAACTCTTTTGCACATACACTACTGCATTGTCAGTGAAGGCAAATGTGGGCATACAGGTGGATAGAGGGGTGGACAGGCTGAACTATTAGTTATATCTATGAAGTGGGGAGTGCACCCAAGACCATGTAGAGGGTTGGCAGACAATGGGCCTATAAGTGTATTTGTATGATCTGTATTTCCATGTTTATAGTAGAGCTGACAAAGGACAAAGCTGTAGTCACTTCTTGGTCACAGCCAGCTATCCAGAGGGACCAAATAGTTGAACCTTTTGGCTCGGGACCATAGTCACCAGGGACATTAAGTTCAATTAGCATAACATAGTACACAAAACATTGTTCCACCTCCTACTTTGGTGAGTAGTGACTGGAATCTTAAAAGCTTGCAAGCAGCCACCTAGATGCAATGAAGGGTCTCTCCTCATCCAGAGCAAAGAAGAATGAAGAAAACCAAAGATTCATGGAAGCAATTAGTCCTAGTGACTGTTACACCATGCGATCCTCAGCCTATATGACTATGAGACCAGAAGAACTAGATGGTGCCCAGCTACCACTGTCAACCATTTGGAGGGGGATCTATGTAGGAGATCCTGGATAGAGAGGTAGAACAATGTGGAACAAAACTCAAAATCATTTGGAAAAAAAAGGGGGGGACCAGGTTTGCAGTCTGATAGAGCCTGGTGGAACCACTGAGACTATGGCCCCTAGCTGCCCCTAAGGTCTAGAATTCAACCCACATCTGTGGCTTCCAGGCAAACAAAAGACAGGTATATGAGTTCAACATTTACCTGAGGTAGATATGCTCCTTGGAGAGAAAAATTATGGGAGAAAGAAGAGCTCTTCATGCAAGGGAGACAGTTCAGGGGGTAGGAGTGCATGGAGGGAAGAGGTAACTACAGGGAGGAAGTGGGAGGGGAGCTGTTGCATTGTGGTAAATTTTAGTCAATGTCATGAGACAATGTGTATGTGAACTGCTGCATGCAAAGTGAATTTGCTCTGTCAATTTTCACCTAAATCACAATTTAAAAAAAAAAGAAAAATTGGAAGTTGTCAAAAATGAAATGGAATGCATAAAGATCAGTATCCTAGGCATTAGTGAGCGGAAATGTACTGGTTTTGGCCATTTTGAATCAGACAACTATATGATCTACCATGCTGGGAATGATTGTTTGAAGAGGAATGGCATGACATTCATCATCACAAAGGATGTTTCAAGATCTGTTCTGAAGTACAATGCTGTCAGTGACAGGATAATATCATATGCCTACAAGGAAGACCAGTTACTCAAATTTATGCACCAACTACAAAAGCCAAAGATGAGGAAATTGAAGATTTTTACCAACTTCTGCAGTCTGAAATTGACTGAACATGCAATCAGGATGTGTTAATTATCACTGGTGACTGGAGTGCAAAAGTTGGAAAAAAAGAAGGGTTACTGGACATTGGAAAATTTGGCCTTGGTGATAGAAATAATGCTGGAGATGACATGACAGAATTTTGCAATACCAATGACTTATTCATTGCAGATAACTTTTTTCAACAATACAAATGGCGGCTATACATACATGGACTTTGCCAGATGGAATACACAGGAATCAGATTTACTATATCTGTGGGAAGAGGCTATGGAAAAGTTTAATATCTTCAGCCAAAACCAGGCTAGGGACTGATTGTGGAACAGATCATTAACTGCTCATATGTAAGTTCAACTTGAAGTTGAAGACAATTAAAGTCCATGAGAGCCACAATATGATCTTGAAAATATCCCTTCTGAATTTTAGAGACCATCTAAAGAATAGATTTGATGCATTGCATACCAATGGCCAAAAACCAGAAGAATTGTGGGATGACATCAAGAACATCATCCTTGAAGAAGGCAAGAGGTCATTAAAAAGACAAAAAAAGAAGAAAAGACCAAAACGAATGTCAGAAGAGACTCTGAAACTTTCCCTTGAGCAGATAGCAGCTAAAGCAAATGGAAGAAATGACAAGATAAAAAAGCTGAAGAGAAGATTTCAAAGAGCAGCTCAAGCAGACAAAGCCAATTACTATAATGAAATGTGCAAAGACCTGGAGTTAGAAAACCAAAAGGGAAGAACACACTTGACATTTCTCAAGCTAAAAGAATGGAGGAAAAAATTTAAGCCTAATATTGAAAGATTCTATGGACAAAATATTGAATGATGCAGGAAGCATCAAAAGAAGATGAGAGGAATACAGAACCACTGTACCAAAAAGAATGGGTCGATGTTCATCTATTTCATGATGTGATATATGATCAAGGACCAATGGTATTAAAGAAAGAAGTCGAAGGTGCACTGAAGAAATTAAAGAACAAGGCTCCAGGAATTGACGGAATACCCATTGAGATATTTCAACAAATGGATGCCCCACTGAAGGCACTCACTTGGTTAATGCCAAGAGATTTGGAAGACAGCTACCTGGCCAACTGACTGGAAGAGTTCCATATTGGTACCCATTTCAAAGAATAGTGATTCCACAGAATGTGGAAATTATCGAATAATATCATTAATATTGCACACAAGTAAAATCTTACTGAAGATAATTAAAAAATGGTTGCAGCAGTACACAGAGAACTTCCAAAGGTGCAAGCTGGATTCAGAAGAGGATGTGGAACAAGGGATATCATTGCTGCTGTCATATGGATCTTGGCTCAAAACAAAGAATACCAGAAAGATGTTTACTTGTGTTTTATTGACTATACAAAAGCATTTGATTGTGGGGATCATAACAAATTGTGGATAACATTGAGAAGAGTGGGAAATCGAGAACACTTGATTATACTCACAAGGAACCTGTACATAGACATAGAGGCTGTAGTTCAAACAGATCAAGGTGACACTGCATGGTTTAAAATCAAGAAGGGAGTGCATCAGGGTTGTATCCTTTCACCATCCTTGTTAAATCTATGTGTTGAGCAAATAATCTGAGAACCTCAACTATATGAAGAAGAATGTGGCATCAACACCGGAGGAAGAATTATTAACAACTTGTGATACATTGATGCCACAACTTTGTTTGCTGAAAGTGAGGATGACTTGAAGCACTTAACTGATGGAGACTGAAGAATACACTCTGCAGTATGCACTGCATCTCAATATAGAGAAAACAAAAATCCTCACAACAGGACCTATAAGCAGCATCATGATAAATGGAGAAAAGATTGAAGTTGTCAAAGTCTTTACATTGCTTGGGTCTACAATCGATGCCAATGGAAGCGGCAGTCAGGACATCAGACGACGTATAGCACTAGGCAAAGGATCTCTTCAAGTGTTGATGAGCAAAGATTTCTCTGTGAAGACTAAGGTAAGCCTGACACAAGCCATGATATTTTCAATCGCTTTATATGCATGTGAGAGCTGGACAATGAATAAGAAAGACCGAAGAAGAATTGATGTTTTTAGTTGTGCTGGCAAAGAATGCTGAAAGTACCATGGACTGCCAAAAGAACTAACAAATGTGTCCTGGAGGAAGTGCAGCTGGAATGCTCCTTGGAAGCGAGTATGGCCAGACTTTGTTTCACCTACTTTGGTCATGTTGTCAGAAGGGACTATTCCCTAGAGAAGGATGCCATGCTTGGAAAGGTGGAGGGTCAGAGTAGGGGAAGGCTCTCAGTGAGAGGGATTGACACATTGACTGCAATGATGGTTCAAGTATATAGCAAGAATGATGAAGGTGGAGCGGGACCAGGTGGTGTTTCGTTCTGCTGTGTATAGGGTCGCTATGAGTCAGATACTTCTCAGCGGCACCTAACAACAACAACAGCATGGTAAAATGCCAAATAGTTGTTTATATATGGAAGGAAACTTTGTTGATTATCTGTGGTGGGAGGGGAGGGGGTAAACATTGCAAGAATTAAAAAAGTCATAATAAAAAACAAAAAACTGCTGGATTTATAAAGATACGGGTAATAAAAGGCTATAATAATGAAAACTTAAAAAAGTAGTCCTTTTGGTCATATTGGCTGGCAAAAGTGGCACCAGGATCATTGCTTCTGGAACACATTTTTAGGGCTTCCCATGGTGACCTTGTGGAATGACATGTCAAAAGAAGACAGGAAAAGTACTGTACAATTTCCCTTCAAGTTTTAAGTTAGGATGTTTTGGCTGCCAGTGACTGAAAACCTTTCTGAAAATGGCCTTAAACAATAATGCAATTTATTATCTCAAAAAAGTAAGTTCAGACATTCTGGTTTTGCTTGGTTGCATGTCTCCTGGCTCTGCTCTCCCCTGCAACAGTTACTGACATCCAATCCAGATACCACAATGCCCAGAGGAAGAAGAGGGACACTAGGGTTTTGTTTTATCACTTATAAATAAGAAGGCCTTCATCAGAAGCCACCTAACACACTTGTCCTTCATGTCTTATTGTTCAGGAGTGAGTCACATGCCCAGTTCCTTGTAAAGAAATAGGATCACAATGATTGGGCTACATGACTAATAATTTGGAGTAGAATGGATATTGTGTGTCCACTTTAATGACCAAAATGACCCATTTAGTAGAAAGTACATGCTTACTACTGGCAAACCAAAGTTGCTGTCCCTGCTATGTTAGTCAACAACCAAGTATGTTATTACTGTTGAATCTTGTGGAGGGCATGTTAAAAGTTTGAGTCACTGAGGAGAAAAAGTTAGTTAGAAAAGCAGGGTTGGTCACTTGGGCAGTTAGTAAAGGATCAGCAGATTTATGGAAGCTTAGGAGCTAAGAAAACAAAAGTGCAATTAAACCAAGAAACAAACCAGTTGCCATCAAGTCCATTTCATCTCATGGCCAGCAATTAATCAGCCTTTATTAATTTTTTATTACCAATCACTGAATAATTTATTCCTAAATTTGAATATTTGACCTTGGATTTGGACCCTTTGCAGATTTTGTGTAGAGCTCTGTAACTCTTACCTGCTTTATGTTACATGTCCTCCAGATAACTTTTCAAGTTCTTTTATTGTTAAACTCTCTGTTTGTCACTTCTCATGGAAGAGGCTTTCTATGGCAGTCATGGATGCTCTTCTCCAATTCTTTAAGCTCCTGCTATTAGGAACAGAAGATTGCACATACTGGCCCCTACTGGTTGGATGGGGGATTTTGAGTGTAACATTTGTGATCTGGGGGAGCTCTGCTAGCGTAGTGCCTAAGGCACTTGGCTGCTAACCAGAAGGCTGGCGGTTCAAACCCACCAGCCACTCCTCGGAAGGAAGATGGGGCAATCTACTTCTGTAGTGATACTGCCTCAGAAACCCAAGGAGGGGTCACTATGAGTCGGGTCTGACTTGACGGCATATAACAATAAATTTGTGATCTGGAGCATTGGATGGTACAAATGGTTAACTCATGATTGCTAACCAAAGTTCAAGTCTACCCAGAAGTGCCTTGGAAGAAAGGCCTGATGACATAATTTTTTAAACCAGCCATTGAAAACTCTTTGGAGTACAGTTCTACTGTGACACACATGGGGTCACCATAAGCTAGAATCACCTTGATGGCAATAGGTTTGTTTGTTTTGGTGGCACTTCTAGGCTTTGTTTTTTCTTTTGCTACAGTAACCAGCAACATTTAATATGATGGTTACTCTATTAGTCTGGAAGCCAGAGTCCCAGGACATGTAGCAGAGTGCTAGCTCTCTTGTAATAGGCATGGTTTGAGCAAAAACAAACAAAACAAAACAAAACAAAGCACCTTTTAAAAAACAAACCAGTAGTATTTGGAGTTATTTGATAGTGTAGCATAATCTAGCCCATTCTACCTGAAACATCTCCCAAAGTCTTTTTTTTTTTTTTTTTTGTGGCAGACAAAAGAGGCAATTTCAATGATTAAAAAAATCCAAGGTGGGGGATAGAAAAGTTACATGATAATATGTAAGCTATGTAATCTTCTGCCCTTGAAAATAGTGGGTGGGACTTACGACTTGTTTCAAAACAACAGAACATGGCAAAGGTGATGGGATGTCAGTACAGTAATTACATTACATCTTGCACTTGAGAGATTCTTCCTGCTGGCTTTGAAGAAGTGAGCTGCCATGTTGTGAGAGGGTCAGTGGTGAGGGCCATGGGAGGCAAGAAACTGAAAGTAGAGCCCACTGAGATATAGCAAAAAAAAAAAAAAAAAAAAAACCCAACCCAGGAGATAAGTCCTACAACCACAGAAGATGAACTTTGCCAACCACAAGGAACATGGCAGGGAATCTTTCTTAAGTGAGCCTTTGATAGGATCACACCAGCACCCCATCTCACAAGTGCAATCAGGTCTTGGCAGCAAATCAGGTGAGAGATGATGGCGGTTGGGCTATGTGATAACTGCACAGAAAGTGAGAAGTGGTTGGATATATTTTGAAGGTCGTACCATCATGATTTTCTGAAAACTTGATCATGGGGCGTGAGAGAAAGAGAAGAGGGTATAGATTTGGGCTAAGCAAATTGGCATTGCCAACTAAGATGTGGATGGCTGTGGATGGAGAAAAATTGAGGGGAAGACCAGCAGTTCCACTGTGGCAGGTTGAGTTTGCAATATTGATTAGATATTTAAATGGAAAAGCTGAAGAGGTCATTGGATATACAAGCCTGAAGTTACCTAGAAAAGTCCAGGCTGGAGAAACACATTGGAAGGCACCAGCATATAGATGTTATTTCTAGCTGTGAGAATGGATGAGATGCTCCAAGTGTAGAAAAGAGAAGAGGATCAAGGAATAAGTCTAGGAATCCCCTAATATTAAGACATTAATGGAGAAGAGGAGGAACCAACAAAACAGACTGACAAACTGATAAGGAACAAACAGTGAAGTAAGAAGAAAACCCAAAGAGCATGGTCTACTGGAAGCCAAGAGAAGATAGTGAATCAAAGAAGAGTGCTCAGCTGAGTCATGCTGGTAATAGGTGAATGATGATGACACCCAAAAACTGTTAACTGGATTTCACTATTGGGAGGTCATTAGTAACCTTGACAAGTAGTTACAGTGGGGGTGAAAGCCTGGCTGGTGTGTCTAAGAGATATGAGACGAAGGCAATTGAAGATACCAAGTACAGACAACTAGAGGATTTTGCTGGAGTTGCAAAGGGGAGTAATAGGGGTTGAATTGTGTCCCCCAAAAATCCTAATCTCTGGTACCTACAAACATGACCTTTTTGGAAACAGGATCCTGATGATGTTATCAGTTAAGTAAACATGAGTTCATACTGTGCCTTTCAAGTGATATAGGCTGGTCCACCTTATTAGAACCAGTGAGGCATCTAAAATACAAGCTGTGGAGAAGGCAATGTGAATGCAGAGCAAGGAAAGGAATGGAGCTGTGGGGTGGATAGAAAGGGAGGAATGAGGACATGGTACCTGTAGTGGCAACAGGGGACTCAGAGAGCCCTTGGGATTGCTATCCATGGACTGGACTGGTAACCTGGCTTCCCACTGTACTCAATAGCCAGAATATTTTATTTTTTATGTCAGGGACTGAGGATCTCTCACTAATCATAATGTTCTCAAAGTGGCTTTCATTTTGGAGCAGTTTCAGGGACCAGATGACACCATCTTCATAACCAGAGGCAGGTATTCACCTTCCACATCTCCTACTGGTACTATCAGACACCTTTCCCAAGATAGAGTTAATTATAGGTTAGAATTGTCTAATGCTTCCTTTCTCAAGCTATGTCCGACCTCAGTTTGTACTGGTTGTCTGCTGGAATGCCAGTTGTGTAAATACATATGTTAGGGCCTTTGATCTCTAAGCACAATGACAGAGATTTATCAAATGTTTGCCTCTTGCTGACTCTTTGAAAGGCTGATTCATTGGATGCAGTCTTTACCTCCTTTCCTTTCCTGAAATATGAAGTGTTTGTGAATAGCCAAGGTAATATTTAATATCTTTCCAATGAGTTTTTTGCACTTGCTAACAAATGCACTGTATCCCACCAAATGGCCCCACAGCTGTTTAGGCTCTTCTTTTTGACTAAACAAATTAGCATTAAAATACCTCACCACGTGTGCCAAGTGCTCCTTTCTAAAAGAGCAGAGCTCTGATAATCTGAGAGGACCACTTCCCAGGAGGGGGGGCCTGGGCTTTGGTAGACATACTACTCTTTCCTAAAGTACCCAGTTCTAGCAGGCTGTGGCCAGGGCTATTAGAGGAAGACTCCACGCTCCTCATAGGTAAAACCAACGGGGGGCGATGATTGTGAAAAATAGACTTGGCTAGCTATATTGGATTGAATTGTGTTCCCGCAAAATATACGTTGCAATCCTAACCCTATATCAGTGGATGTAATCCTGTCTAAAAATAAGATTCTTTGTTATGTTAATGAGGTCCTATCAGTGTAGAATGTGTCCAGGGTGGACTACCTAACACGCATGGTAAGCACAGGCTTACTTGTACTTACTAATCTGCAGTGAACAGGTTAACGTATGTGGTGAAAAATATGTGAAACTTTTCACTATAGATTATAAGTAAACCCAAGTAAGCCTGTGCTTATCTTAATGGGTAAACCAACACTGGGTGTGTCCTCAAGCTAATTACTTCTGAATTCTAAGGAGCAGCATAGTAGCGAAAAGCAAGAACGGACAGGGGCAGGAAAGATGCCATGCAAAGATGGTCAAGGAACCCAGAAACACCGATGTTACAGAAGCTGAAAGACACAAGAATCTTCTTCCAGAGCCAACAGAGAAAGCTTTTCCCTACAACCAGTGGCCTGAATGAGAACTTCTACTGTCCTGACCTGTGAGAAAATAAATTTCTGTTTCTTAAAGCCATCCATGTGTGGTATTTCTGTTACAGCAGTACCAGAAAACTAAGATACTGGGTCATTTCTGGCTCTCCAGTCCAGAAGTATTTTCCCCAAATGGTTCCAAGAAAATGGAATTACCTTTCAAGTAACATTTTATTTTAAAAAAGATCTTAATGGACACTAATTTCTCTTAAAGATGATGGAACACTTGCAAACAGATAATAGTGATGATCAAAAAAAGTGGCAAACACAATGTCACTGAACTCCAGTGAAGAATGATGAGATGGCACATGATTTGCTATGTATTTGTTTTTTTATTTTTATCTTTATTAATTAATTAATTTATTTTTATTTTGATTTGGGTGAAGGTTTACAGAGCAAATTCATTTTCCATACAGTGGTTCACATATACTTTGTCTCATGATATTGACCACAGTTTACCACAATGCAACAGCTCCCCTCCCACTTCCTCTCCATAGTTACCTCTTCCCTGTATCCATCCCTCCATGCACTCCTACCCCCTGAGCTGTCTCCCTGTGCATAAGCAGCCCTTCTTTCTCCCATGATTGTTCTCTCCAAGGAGTGTATCTACCTGAAGTAAATGTTCAACTCA
>NW_006921726.1:6053099-6053587 GCF_000298275.1 Orycteropus afer afer
ATGGCTCTCAATTATTTAGGGTACATACCTAGTAATGGAATGGCTGAGTCAAATGGTATTTCTAATTCCAACTTTTGAAGGAATCGCCATACTGTTTTCCACAATGGTTGTATCATTTTAGAGTCCCACCAGCAGTGTATGAGAGTCCCAATATCTCCACAACTTCGCCAGCATTTGTTATTTTCTGTCTTATTGAATTTTGCTACTAGTGCTGGAGCAAGATGGTATCTCATTGATGTTTTGATTTGCATCTCTCTAATACCTAATGATTGTGAGCATTTCTTTATATGTTTGCTGGCCTCTTGAATATACTCCTTGGTGAAGTGTCTATTCATGTCTTCTGCCCATTTTTGAATTGGATTGTTTGTCCTTTTGTTATTGAGGTGTTGGAGTTTTCTATAAATCCTAGAGATAAGTCCCTTGTCAGATATGTTATTACCAAATTTTTTTTTTTTTTTTTCCCAATGTGTAGGTTCTCTTTTGACTCT
>NW_006921726.1:6061112-6067306 GCF_000298275.1 Orycteropus afer afer
TTCAGGCTCTTCTTGGTGGTTTTTTATTATTGGCCCATTGGTGGAGAAGGAAGAAGTGGCTCTCGATCAGTAAGTGAAGTCACAGGAGGTTTGGGTGTAGTTGTGTCTTATGGGGACTTTTGTTGTCTCCCATTCAGTTAGACACAAATTACAATCGAATAACCATCAAAAAAGTAAAAGCACATGGACAAAAAACACATCATGTAATCACACAGGAACAGTAACCACAAAAAGGGAAAAAGAAGAAGAAAAAACAAGAAAACCTGTAATATCTGGGGAGAGGGCACTAAGAGAAAAAAGTAGAGAAGGAGCATAATGAAGGGAAAAAAATGGGAAAAATGGAAAAAGAAAAATGGGGGGAAAATTCAACCAAGAACAGGGAAAAGAGAAAATGCTGAAAACTAGTACCTGGGAGGGGAAGATTAAGAACAATAGTAAAAAGGACAAAAGTATTATTAATAATAGTTGTTTTAAAGCAGACAAATACAAGCAAACCAATCACCAGAAAAAAGAAAGCGAAAAAGAAAAAAAGAGAAAAAAAAAATCACGTGAGGATAGGGCAGGGCACCCAGGCTCCGTCTGAGCACACAGACTGTGATGGAATTCCTGTGGGCCCAGAAGGTAGGTAGGAGTGGAGGAAGGCTGCACCTCCGTTCACCAAGCGGGTGTGGGAATTACAGTAACAAGAGGAATGTGGTACCTTTTCACTCTTGCAGGTCCGGAGTGTTTTAGGATTGCTGGAAAGCAGAACGTGTTCTTAAGCCCCAGGAATCTGCAAGAGCATTGTCTCTTTAAATACCCAAAATAGTCAAGCCACTTTTAAACCTCCAAAATGGCAGCAACCTCCGGACCTGCCGAAGTCCACAGCTCAGCCCACCTTTCTCTTCATCTTCTCCGTTTATTCCCCAGCCACCAGAGCAGTCCTCTGTGCAGTCCCTGGCTAGCAGGGCTGATTTTAATGTTAATTCTTAGGTCTTACCACCACTCGTGAATCTCCAAGCTGTCTGTGCCGTCAGGATCGCTCAGGATTGCTGCCAGACCACAGCTCCGTATGTCTTTTTTTTTGGTATTTTCATGCAAATTCTTCTGTTAGTTGGGGTTTAGTCCACTTCTATATCCTTCCCTTCAAGGCTCAGGGGTCCAAGATTATCTTCTGTGTCTCTGTTAATTGGTTTCTCTTTTCTTTGTTGCTTTGTTGAAGAGGGTCTGTGCAGTCTTTCTGCCTAGTCCGCCATCTTGCCAGGAAATCTCTGTTATGTATTTGTTGTTGTTAGTTGTTGTAGAGTCAATTCTGAGAAATGGTGACCCCATGTGTGCAGACTTTGATGGCTTCATAGGGTTTTGAAGACTGACTTTTCACAAGTGGATCTCCAGGCCTGTCTTCCAAGGCACTTCTGGACTTTCAGGTAGTAAGCAGTCAAGCACTTAACCATCTATGCCATCCAGGGACTCGTTACAAGTAGTTACCACATTAAAAAAAAAAAAAAAAAAAAAAGATAAGTCTATAAGCCAAGGAAGGCCAAGAGACACCTGTGGCTACTGGAAGCTGGAGGAGACAAGGAAGGATCTCTCCCTAGAGGGCAAAGGGAAAGCATGGCCCTGCTGACACCCTGAATTCAGACTCCTAGCCTCTGGTGGCATAGTGCTTAGGGCATTGAACTGCTAACCAGAAGGCTGAGGGTTCAAACCCACCAGCAACTCCTTGGAAGGAAGGTTGGGCAATCTACTTCTACAGTGATACCACCTCGGAAACCCAAGGAGAGGTCGTCGGATCCGACTCCACTGCAGTGAGTTTGGTTTGGTTGAGCCTCCAGAACTGTGAGACAATAATTTTTTTTTTTTTTTTTTTTTAAAGGAAGTTGCTGCTGCTGATTAAGGGTGGTGATTCAAATGCTTTTGATAAGATTTGGCTTTAGCCCTGAATGTGGCTTTATTTTCCCTGGTATGATTTAGGGAAATACCAGGAGAGGTTGGAGGTGTGTGTGTGGGGTGGGGGTGGGGGTTGCTGATTTGGTTTAAAGAGATGAGCAGGTAGTAAAATGCCCTGGTTTGGCATCTTGTTAATGGCTTGGTAATAAGCTCTTCCACATTTGGGCCTGTGTATAAAGGTGGGCCTTCTTTCTAAAGAACTGGGGATCATAGTTGTAATATGCTGGAGAGCCCAATGAGGGGCAGACCTACTACTTACCATCTTGGTTATGGGAGGGAAAGTCTGGAGAGAATTTGCTAGCACCTTTTCCAAAAGCTGTAGGGGCTATCTATGGGGCCTACTTCCACAGAGCTCCTGACCTCAAAGCCTCTCTGAAGACCAAATGAGAAGGTATTTCCCTTCCCTACCCTCTTTCTGGAGTCCTTGGATGGTATAAATGGTTAAGCACTTGGCTATGACCCAAAAGGATAGTTCTAGTCCACCTAGTTGTGCCTCAGAAGAAAATCCTGGCAATCTGCTTCTCAAAGATCACAGCCAATGAAACCTTGCGGAGCAGTTTTACTCTGTACACATGGGGTTACTGAGTCAGAACCAAGTTGCCGGCAACTGGTTTATTGGATTTTCTTTCTAGGAGTCCTTAAGTGGTGCAAACAGTTAAGGCACTTGTCTGCTAACTGAAAATTTGAACGTTTGAGTGCCTCAAAAGAAAGACCTGGCAATCTATCTCCACAAAATCAGCCAATGAAAACCCTACAGATCACAGTTCTACTCTCATATGCATAGAGGTCTCCTTGAGTCAAAATTGCCTCAGCAGCAGATGGTTTCAGATTTTTTTCCCCCCTTTTCTACAAAATTGTCCAAACCTTGGCTTATGAGAGGAGACGATTGCTTTCCAGACATGGGCTCTGATAGATTTATGCTACACTAAGTAGGTAGGGAATGGGCACTGACTCCAAATCAAGCCAATTAGTGCCAGTATCTCAATTCTAGGACTTTTCTCTGAGCTATCAAGACTTTCTCTTTCTTATTAGAGCTGAGTAAGAATCTGTCTCCCAGCCACCGAGTTCCCCACTCCAGAAGCACCCACAGTTATTAGTTTTGGTGTTTTCCTCTAGAGATACTTTGGGCATGTACCCTAGAACGTCAGCTCCCTAAGGACTGGATGCTTTACTGTTTTGTTCACTGCTGAATCTCCAGCACCTACAAGAGTACCTGGAACAAGGTAGGTATTCAATAAATATTTGTGAATAAAATAATGAATGATTGTTTTTAAAGGGGGAGACAGGCTGCCAAGAATTGTACCAACAAAACTGTAACAGGCTACCACCTCACCATGGCTAAAATGTGCCATTAAAAAATCAGAAAACAACAAATGTTGGTGAGAATATGAAAAGATTGGAACCCTTACCCACTACAGGTGGGAATGTAAAAATAGTACAACTGTTGGGGAAAATAGTATGGTGATTCCTCAAAAAATTAAAAATGCAATTACCATAAACTCACTGCCATCGAGTTGATTCCAACTCACAGTGACCCCCATTGGGTTTATGAGGCTGTTAAATCTTTACAGAAATAGATCACCCCATCTTCCTTCTGGGAAGCAGCTGGTGGGTTTGAACCACTGACCTTCTGGTTAGCAGCCAAATGCCTTATCCACTACACCACCAGAGCTCCTTAACCATACGACTCAGCAGTTCCTAGATACATACTCTAGGAACCTAAAAGCAATGACACTAACAGACCAACGTTCATTACAGCATAATTCACAATGGCAAAAAGGGTGGAAACAACCCAAGTGTCCATGACTGATGAATGGATAAACAAAATGTGGTAAATACATACAATGGAGTAGTACTCAGCCTTAATGAAAAATGAAGTCCTGATACATACTGCAACATGGATGAACCTCAGAGATATTATGGTGAGTGAAATAAGTCAATCAGTCATGAAAAAACAAACACTGGATTACCTCACTTATATGAAATGACAAGAAAAGTTATTATATATAGATCAGTGGTTACTTGTGGTTACCAGGTGCCAGGGAGAAGCAGAGGGAAAGGGAAAACACTCACTGGGAAGTAGTGACTTTTTGTTTATGGTAATGGGAAAACTGGCATTGAGTAAAGGCAATGGCTACACAACCAGACCAATGTAGCTGTTACCATTAAGCTGTACACCAGGAGGAAGAGTAAAGAAAATAAAGTGCTTTACATAACTTTATTACAACAGCAGCCTCACTTCATAGGATTAATTTTCTTGGTTTGAAGGTGTAGTAGCATCATGGCTTCATGGGTCTATTCAGTCAGTTGGCCTAATCTTGGATTTCAACTTTAATTTCCTCTACAACCTGCTACCTCCATTAACATGAGATCAGGAAAAATGGATGGTGCCCTGCTACCCATTACTGAATGTTTTGATCTGGGACCCAACTAATGGATCCTGATGAAAAGGTGGGAGAACTCCAAAGTCATCTGGATACCAGACTTACTGGATCCACTGAGACTGGGAGAACCTCTGAATCTAATGACTACAAATAATCTTTAAACCTTGAGTCTCCATCCTATCTCCACAAAATCAGCCACTGAAAACCCTACGGATCATAGTTCTACTCTGATATGCATAGGGGTCTCCTTGAGTCAAAATTGCCTCAGCAGCAGATGGTTTCAGACCTTCCCAGGCAGGTCTCCAATTTATGAACCATAGGGACTCCACTCACTTCAGCTGACCTTGATGTCTGTGGCTTACAGCCCTACATAAAACAAAACAAAACAAAACAAAACACAAAACTCATTGCCATGGAGTCGGATCCAACTCATAGCGACCCCTCCTTGGGTTTCTGAGGCAGTCTCACTATGGAAGTAGATTGCCTAACCTTCCTTCCGATGAGTGGCTGGTGGGTTTGAACCACCCGCCTTCTGGTTAGCAGTCAAGTGCCTTAAGCACTACGCCAGCAGAGCTCCTGAAAATGGAGACAGACACTAGATTCTCTGCTCACATACTTGAGGAAGCAAATAAATAAATAAAAGAGGTGATAGTGCCCAAGGAGCTAACTTAATTCACTTGACCAAGTGACTTACTGTCATGGATTGTGTCCTCCCAAAATATATGTTGACTTGACTAGCCCATGACTCTCAGAATTGTGTGGTTGTCCTCCATTTTGTGATCTGATGTAATTATCCTTCATTTCATGATAAGTTGTAAATCTTAACCTTTATATGTTAATGGAAGCTCTGGTGGCATAGTGCTTAAGGCTGTTAACTAGAAAGCTGGTAGTTCAAACCCACCAGCCACTTCTCAGAAGGAAGATTGGGCAATCCAGTTCTGTAGAGATATAGCCTCGGAAACCCAAGGAGGGATTTCTATGAGTCGGGGTCGCTATGAGTCGGGATCGACTCAACGGCAGTGAGTTTGGTTTGTTTTTTTTGGTTTTATACGTTAAAGAAGTAGGATCAATGTGGAATGCATCTCGAGCCACATCCTCACTTAAATCACATTCTTACTCAAGTCACACATTTTACCTTACAAAAGATTAAAAAGGAAAGAGAAGCAAGCATAGAGGGGAGGGACCTCACTACCAACAAGAAAGGAGAGCCAGGAGTGGAGCACATCCTTTGGATCCAGGACTCCTGTGCTGAGAAGCTTCTAGACTCAGCGTAAGATTTGTTAAAAACCATCCACTTGTGATATCTGTTATACAGCAGCACTAGATAACTAGGGAGCTCTGGTGGCATAGTGCCTAAGGCATTTGACTGCTAACCAGAAGGATGGTGATTCAAAGCCACCAGCCACTCCTTGGAAGGAAGACTGAGTCATCTACCTCCACAGAGGAGATGTTGTTTGCTGTAGAGTCGGCCCCAACTCATAGCGACCCCTCCTTGGGTTTCCGAGGCAGTATCACTACAGAAGTAGGATTGCCCACAATCCTACTTGTGCTCCACAAGATTTTCAGTGGCTGATTTTTCAGAAGTAGATTGCCAGGCCTTTCTTCTGAGGACCTTCTGGGTTGACCCAAACCTCTAACCTTTTGTTTAGCAGACAAGCACAGTAACCATTTGCCCCACTTTAGAGCCACTAAAAAGGGGCTCTGGTGGTGTAGTTGTTAAGGCATTTGGCTGTTAACCAAAAAGTTGGTGGTTTGAACCCACCACTCTGTGGAAGACAGATGAGGCAGTCTTCTTCCATAAAGATTTACAGCCTTGGAAACCCAACGAGGGTCACTGTGAATCGGAATGATTCAATGGCAGTGGATTTTTTTTTTTTTTTT
>NW_006921726.1:6068721-6086255 GCF_000298275.1 Orycteropus afer afer
CCTTAAGTTTGAGCCTAAATTTTCCTTGAGAAACTGTATAGTTCTAGGTTTCACATTTAAGTCTTTGATCCATCTGGAGTTTGTTTTTGTGTGTGGATTTTTTTTTTTTTGAGAGCTACTAATATCTTAATTCAGCCCCTGAGGTCTTACTATGTGCATGTGGCTTGTGACTCTCCAAGAAAGAGGTGTGGTATGCAGGATTTCCCAAATGTATTTGCTGAAAGAAACTTTGGAGGACAAACGTTTTGCACAGCCTGGAAATGCTTATCAGCACGAATCCCTATGAAAGGCAGTCAAGGTAAGAGCCTCTTGGTGGGCATGGAATGAAGTCACAGGAGTCTGGGTGAGCAAGCAATTATGTTCACTTGGGGCATGTGTGTCATGGATGTGTGGGGTCTAAGGCAGGGTGCACAAGACAGGTAGAGTACAGGGAGGTGAACAAAGGGGCAAGACGGCAGTGAGGCGGCACTGCAGGCTTCACACAGAAAGATAACTGAGAGAACTCTGGAGGGTAAGTTGGAATCTGAATCTATAGGGCTGTGAATTGCCTGTCAAGAAGCATGACGTTGGTGGTTTTTGAGCAGGACGACAGATCAAAGAGGCCTCAGGAAGATTTCTTTGGTGACAGTTTGAAGGAAGGATGATTCCAAGCAGAATAATAGCTGGGGGTGGGGGTGAGGAGGTCACGTGTTTTGCTTATTATTCTTTTGGGTATTAAAAGAAAAAAAAAAAAAAACAGCTGCTGTGGAGTCAGCTCCCACTCATGGTGAGGTGAGCCCATGTGGTGTTGCAGCAGAACTATGCTTCACAGGGTTTTCAATGGCTGACATTTTGGAAGTAGATAACCAGGCTTTTCTTCTGAGGTGCCTCTGGGTGGACCTGAACCTCCAACCATTCATCTGGCAGCTAAGCATTTTAACCATCTGCACCATGCACCTTCTTTTGTGTATACAGGTATCAAAAATCCAAGGTACTCACTTTCACCACCTTGAAAACAGGAACGACATGAGTGCACCGAACTGCTCATGAAGCACTGAGTCAAGTGTTACCAATTCTACCAGGAATTGTGCAAACTCAGCACAAAATGACTTCTACTTAAATAAAATTACATCACACACACTCCTGGTCAAATATACTGTTTTATTGCAGAAGGAAAAGAAAATCAATGCATTTTACAAATTTGAGGACTGCAACAAGTTGTAGATTTTCTTTCCAGACATTCCTATGCCATGTTTCCCATAGTAAATAACCTGGACACAGCCAAGAGGTACGATTTCAGATAAGTAGAAACAGGGATCCAATGCTATCTGCAATCACTTTAGAAATTTTTGAGAAAACAGGCATATTGCAATGATTGTTTAAATGTTGCTTAAACCCCCAGAAGGAATTCCTACAGAGCAGCTGTGCCACTGGAGACTGAATAATTAAAACATTCTGCCAAGTTTCAAGGCCTTCAGGCAAGAAGGACTGGACAGCCAACTGTGGAAGTGCACGAAGGACAGAGAACTATAAGTGACTAAACTGTGTCTGCGACTGACCCTGGGCCCCATGTGACTACATACAATTCACAAAATAACCAGAATGGAAACCAGTTCCTTGAGGGAGCCCAAATGGCACCTCTGGCTGTGAGAGTCAGCTGAAGGTAAAGGTTTACTTCTAATTCAGGAGGCAACAGGAAATGTGCTTTTCACTCATAGGGCAAGAATATGAACTATGCAGGCTGGCCATCCCAGCTCACCCTTTTTTCAGATTTCCCATTTTGCATAGCCTTGAGAAGGCAGCACAGCAAAGAAGAGCTGAGGAGGTGCATTAGCAACCAAACTGGTACAGGAACAGGATCAGCTGGAGGGGTTTCTGGTACTAAGCTTTGAGCTACTCTCCTAGAAATGCTGTAGACATTGACTATATTTTAAAATGAACCATAAAAATGCCCTTGATTCCCAAGAGTTTGTGAAACTGAGATGTGATAGGTCAGACGTGAGGTTCAGTCCAAGATTCCCTAAGCAACCATTCAGAATACCCCTCAAGTGCTGTGCCTGTGTGCTTGGTCTGCTGTGACCATCTGGAAGACTGTGCAGCTGAAAGGATGTGTAGAATGAGAAAATTAGGTGAGGGCCCCAGCTCAATTCATTGGAAAGGAGGCGCTGCACTGACAGTGGGCACTGTCTGACTTGGCCCTTTGGGGAGTCATTAAAGTCTAGGGGATATATGGGACTTGAGGACACAGAACTAGAGATACTAGGTTATAAGTGCTCACCTGTCTGGCCACCAGTGACCACAGGACTGTGCATGTATATAGGGTGAAGTGGGGAAAGAGGAGCTAGAAAAGGAGATGTTGGAGGAAGAGAAACATAAAAGGCCTTCAAAGAAAAAAAATCCTTTCTTTGTATTAATCTTTTGAGACAACCCATTTCCTTATCTGGGAAGCATTTTGGAGATTATTATTAAAAAACAAAACAAAACTGACAAAAAAAAAGTTAAGTGATCACTGAGCACCAAATTATTTTACAATCTTGTTTTGCTAAACTGGTGATTTCTCTTCCCCAACTCCACTATTAACCAAAATAGTCTTGCCTAACAGCCAGAAGAAACAAAAAACAACTCGAAGTGTTTTGTTTTTTTTCCTCCTCTTACAAGGCAATTTGATATCATGCTTGGGGCTCTCCCTTGTTGCTTTTCCTGCCCTGTGGCTGCTTACAGGTGAGCATGAGAAGCAGGAGCAAGGGCAGATGCCAGAGGCTGCAGAAGAACAGTCTCCTGGAGCTCTTCCGGTCTGCCTCTGTGTAGAACCGGAAGCCGAGGTAGGAGATATACAAGTTGATGGGGAGGGAGATGATGGGGAAAGTCCATGTGGTGACATCCAGGAGGGGGGCTGCTGTGGACAGTCCAATCAGGGCCAAGCAGTGGCGCAGGGCAACACGCCTGCATAGGGCTGGGTGCGTGACTGACATCATGCAGTAGCCTCCCCGGGAGTAGTCTTCTCGGAGGCCCCAGCTCAGGGCGTTGAAGTGAGGGAACTGCCAAGAGTAGAGGATTCCTCCCAAAAGAAATGCTCCTGTATACAGGGTTGGGGGAAAAGTAGTAAAGAAAGTATGTGATCATCAGAGATGTACAAATGAATCGTTTGTCCTCACCTGAGAGCTGCTGGTCCTCAGAGGTACTACCTCTGGATTTTGTCCAGGATCTCAGATTCTCTGCCTGTCTTTGTCTTCATCTCTGCATCCCCAAATCAGCCTGCCACTGAGGTAGAAAGGGGTGGGGAGCTAGCTAAATGCCCTATGGACACCTTCCAGTGGTATAACCTTAGGTAGAAGTATGTGTGTGTGTGTGTGTCAGGGGTTAGGTGGGAGGTTCCTGGCATTGGGCTCAGATCACATTGCGCTAGGCAAGACTGTCCCACACTCAGAGCCTGGAGCCTCTGTGGTTCCTGCCCACTGAATATTCTTCATGCTTCCAATATGATGACAACAAAAAGCCCCTGCATATTGATGAACACTCTGGGGCAGCACTGCCCTAGCTCTGTGCTTCAGCTTTTCAACTCTATTTCTGAGAGAGTGCTCCAAAGAGGAGGGCTGGGATCTGGTACAAGTAGAAGGGCACTCTGGTTAGCTCAGAATTCCCTGCAGGCCTCTGGTCCCCACAGGGCATCAGCGACTCCGGGTCACCACAGCCCTGCATGCTTCCCTGGGCCAGTAATTCACACTGGACTGTATGTATAAATCTGTCTGCAGTACCAAGGGTCTGCAAGGACTTCCAGGACAGACACGTGGCACGTTCCTCTCAGGATTCTCCAGAGCCCACATCTGGGCACAAACTCCAGCAAGCAGGAAGTATTAAGATAGCCTGTGTCCCAACATGGAGTGGGCCAAGATATTCTTTGGCATGAAGGAACAGGATCCTAGGGTAGAAAGAAAACTACTCTACAGTTTTGTGATTTTTTTCAACAAGGACATACCTTGAGCTACATTTACAGGATGCCAGTAAATGTTCCTCAGGAGGGGGCAGAACCTCCCCATCACACTCATGGGTAAGAAAGGAGCAGCCATGCTTATACCACATAGTCCAGGGAGGGAAGGCAGGCTACCATTTACCTATCCCGTGACAGATCCTTTCCTATAAGTTACCTCATTTAATACTGACTAAAGGAGCTCTGGTGGTGCAATGCCTGAGGCAAATGACTGCTAACCACAAGTCCGATGGTTCAAACCCATCAGGCACTCCATGGAAGAAAGATGGGGCAATTTATCTCTGTAAAGATTTGTTGTTGTTGTTGTTATTATTTGCCATTGAGTCGGCCCCGACTCATAGCGACCCCTTCTTGGGTTTCCAAGGCAGTTATCACTACAGAAGTAGGAATGCCCAACCTTCCTTCTGAGGCCTTGGAAATCCAATGGGAGTTGCTGTGAGTTGGAAATGACTCAGTGGCAGTGGGTTTTGGTTTGGTTTATAGGGCTTGAAGGTAGATCTTACAATGCTCACATAAAAAAAAAAAAAAAAAAAAAATCCAGTAAGAATAAAGGACAGTTATGGTAAATGTTTAACATATACAATCTTGAAAAAGCAGTAATAACTTAAAACAATTTGTAAGCAGCTAACATAGGTAAATATGTATGTTAAAAGATGGAGGTCATATGCGAATGTGTAGGAATTATGGTTGATATTTCTACATAAATATTTGTAAATGCTGCAATACATATTTGAATACTCATATATATAATACAGCACTAGGGGGCACAGTTATAGAAACTATTTAGACATCAGGACAACACCACTAGACTTGAAGGCTAAGGACCATAGTCTTGGTGGACTAATCTAGGTCAGCTGGCAAAACATAGTTCATAAAGATAATGTTCTACATACTAGTCTGGTAAGTAGTGCCTGGGGTCTTAAAAGCTTGTGAGTAGCTAACTAGGAAGAAATGACTGGCCTTGTTCTCTGGAGCAAAGGAGAACTAAGAAAAACAAAGACTCAAGGAAGCACTTATTCCAAAGAACTAATGACCACATGAACCAAAGCCTCCTCTAACCTGAGACCAGAAGAACTCGATGGTGTCTGGCTGTAGACTACTCTGACAAGACCACGATAGAAGGTCCCAGGTACAGTGGGTAAAAAATGTAGAACAAAATTAAAAAAAAAAAAAAATCCATACTTAATGGTCTTCAAGAGACGAGAGGACCCCCCGAGAGTACTGCCCGGAGACAACTTCCTAACTTGAAACCGAAGATACTCTCAGAAGCTATCTTTCTGACAAATAAAAGATGGGACTAAAAAACAAATAGTAACACTCTTGAAGAAATAACTATATGAGACCAAAAGGGTAACATTTGCTCCGCATCAAAGACGTGAAGACAGGTGGGAACAGAGAAACCAGGTGAATGGAAATGAGGAACCCAGGGAGGAAACGGGGACAGTGCAGACACACTGTGGGGATTGCAACCAATGTCATGGAATAATCTGTGCATGAACTATTGTTTGGAAAAGCTATGTAAACTCTCACCTAAAGTACAAGAAAATTTTTTAAAAAATGAATGAAATATATCAGATGAGGTTAAGTGACTTGTTAAAAAAGAGATGCAAGAAAAATTCAAAATGAGTGTATCTGATTCTAGAATCAGGCTCCCTCCTGATTGTAGGAGTTGCTTTCCTACAAGTCAGGCAACAGAGCCTGTAGGAAGCTTGTAGTGGGGGTGGGCAGGGCTCCCACTATTCTTGCACAATTCACTTGCTTTTTATTTCCTCAGGCAGAAAGCACCTACTGAGTGAGAGCAGAGAAAGAGCCCTGGGGATACAATGGGAGCAGAGATGTAGATATGTCACTCCTGTCATGGAGCTGCCATCTAACCAGGGTCACACTAACAACCCCAAAATCACCACACAAAAGTGCTCTGCAGAGCAATAACACTTCAAAGAGAAGCTTCCTCAGCCTTAGGGGTCAGGGAAGCATTTTCCAAGGAAAGGGGAAGCTGAGCTCTGAGGGAGAAGTATCCTAGCCAAATAAGACTCAGGGAGGAGACTGCTCAACAAAGGGAAAGTATAGTGCAAAGGCCCTGGGGACAGGAAGCTGCAGGGTGAATTCAAAGTATTAAAAGATCAGAATGTGTGTTAGGATTCCTAGAACTGTACACCACAAAAAAAAAAAGGAGGGTGGTGTAATTTTACTGTGTATGATAATTTAAAAAACAAAATTAAAGAAAGGAAAATGCGTGTGGCTGCAGTGCTAGACTGACAGGGCTGGTGCAGGATCTGGCTGGAGAGATGGGGGCAGTGCCCACTCATCACTCTCTTAGGATTCTCTCCTAAAAGCCACTGCTTGTAAAAACCCATTACCTTCGAGTAGCTTCCAACTCCCTATAGGACAGAGTAGGACTGCCCTAGTGGATTCCCAAGACTGTAATCTTTACGGACTGCCACATTTTTCTCTTGAGGAGCAAAGGTCAGAAAGCAACTGAGTACTTAACCACTGTGCCACCAGGGCTCCTGAAAGCCACTGCAGGATCTTTAAATCTGAGAGTGTGTGTACCTGTGTGTCTGTGGGGAGTGAGAGAGGAGTGTGGGGAGGGTTCCTGTTACCTGATAGATTTGTGAAAGAACACCCTGGAGGGGCTCCAAGCAGGTATGGGAGGGTCAGTGAGGAGATGAAAGATGAGAGTGGTTAGGACTAGGGTGGCGACAGAGGTGATGGAAAGCAGATGGATATCCGACAGATTTAGGAGGCAAACATGACAGGATGTGGTGCACAGATTAAATAGGTGAAGTAAAAGGAAGGGAGGCACCAAGAGCAACTCCTGGGATTCTGGATCCATGGCAGTGCCATTCCCTGAAATGACAAACAAGGAGATAGAGAGGGGAGGCCAGGAGTGTGGGCTTGAATGTGTTCAGTTTAGTTTGAGGAACCTTTGAATTATCTAAGTGTCCACCAGTTGGGTGTAAGTATGGGCTAGAGATGGTGATACAAAGCCTAGATTCTTTGGGTAAAGTTAAACTCTTTACTCCACACCCCATCTCCCGAATTGTATTAGATGCTCTGACTCAGTTACTTTTTTTCCTGCTGCCAAACCACCCCCTTCTTGGGGTCTGTGGTCAGAGAACCAAGAGTTTATCTGCCCACTGGGAAAGACCTCTTGCATAGCTGGAGAAGAGGTTGAGAGCTCGTTACCACAATTCCATTTCAGGCAACGAGGATCTTTTAAGCCCCTGGTCTGTGGGGATAAAGAGTGAGGGATATTGCTAAGACAGAATTCACTAGGACAGAAAAGAGTTTAAATAATTCAGAATAATCCCATGCCAATGAGGATCAGAAGAACCGAGCCCCACTGGAATCTCTTATCTGTATTCCCAACAGCATAGACTGAGTGATCACAGGGGCAGGCTTTGCAAATCATCTAAAAGAAAGGATGATGATAATTTTCATTCCCATTATTACTTTGGGCAGAAATTTACTAATTTCTGATTTAGGTTTCTCAGGGTAACAGGTGAAGATTTAAGAGGGATAAGAGTCTATTTTCATATCCATTAACAGTCTCCTGTGGCTTCCTTAGGTCAGCCAATTGCTTTTCAGTCTCTAACATGGGGAAGAAACACAACAAAGACTTGATTTTAGAGTCCCTATTTCAGTAGGATTGGAGCCAAGTCCCAATATCTATTCTTAACCTTATCTATAAAGAACATAGATATCTATCTTAGCTCATACAAACATGGTCCAATTTTACTAATAGTAGCAGCATCAGCTATTATTTGTTGAATTTATTCACTTGATAAATAGTTAATAGGTTTCTACTATAGGCGGGCTCAATTCTGGATGCCAGAGAGACAGCAGTGAACAAGACAAGCACGGCTTAAACTCTAGAAGGAGACGAAAACAAACAAACAGACAGTGATGAGGGCTGTTTAAAAATCAAACCAAACCAATTGCTGTTGAATAGATTCTAATTCATAGCTGCCCCTATAGAACAGAGTAGAATTTCCCTAGAGGGTTCTAAGGCAGAAATCTTTACAGAAGCAGATTGCCACCTCTTTCTCCCATGGAGTGGTTGGCAGGTTCAAACTGCCAACCTTATGCTTAGCAACTGAGCACTTAGCCACTGTGACACCAGAGCTCTTTAGAAACTCAAATTGGGTGATTTGAGGGGAGTGACTGAGACTGACTGGTCAAGGACAGCAACATTTAAGCTTACTCCATCCAACTACCTGGAACCAGAACTCTATCGGTCCCAGGATAGGCCACCCACAGGACCCAGCAGTACAAAGGCAAGTGGCCTTGGCACATTCCCAGGACAGCAAAGAGGCTGGACAAGGGAGGGAGTGTTACAAGAAGGGATGGCCAGATGAGGGCTAGATCACATTTTTTTTGTTGTTGCCATTGGGTCAATTCTGATGCATGGTGACCCCATCTACATCAGAGTAGATCTGTGTTCATAGGGTTTTTAGTGGCTGGCATTTTGGAAGTAGACTGAAAGGCCTTTCTTCTGAGGCACGTCTGGGTAGACTTGAACCTCCAAACTCAGTTAGCAGCTAAACCAAGACAAGGAGATAGGTAACTACTGGAAGTATGGAAAAGAGACTTCAGGGAGGCTAGTGAGGAGGCAGGCAGCCATGGGGGGATGATGCTGGTAGACCCTGATTCCTTTTACTCAGATGGGGAAAACTGGGTACCTACACATGTGTGTGGGTTCATGATGGAGATGTGGAGTCCTAATTTTGGCCATTTTAAGTTTGAGATGGCTATTAGCCATCAAAGTTAATTGTCCATTACACACTGGGCATGTATAGAGGAATTATACATTTTCTTTCTAATCCTGAGAACAATCCTTTAGGCATTATTCCTATTATTTTACAGATGAGAGAGCTGAGGCTGAAAGAGATTCCTTAACTTGCCCAAGGTCATTCAGAACTACAGCTACAATATACCAGAACTTCTTTTAGAAAGTTGTTGCTTATCTGACTCAAATATGTAATAGTCCCATATCAATGAATAGGTGCTGATTTTAATGCCAATGGAAGGCATAATTGTAGGCTTGTTGGAAGGTGATATTGCAGAGGCATTTTCCAGTTTATTTAGTTAAGAGGACTAAATTGGTAAAACCAGTTGCTAGTGAGTTGATTCCTACTCATGGTGACTCCATGTGTATCAGAGTAGAACCATGCTCCATAGGGTGTTCGACAGCTGATTTTTTTGGAAGTGGATTGCCAGGCCTTTCTTCTGAGGCATCTTTGGGTGGACTTGAACCTGCAACCTTTTGGGTAGGAGTGGTAACGGTTTGTACCACCCAGGGACTGCTAAGAGGACTTGTTGTTTGTTGTTATGCGCCGTCGAGTCGGACCCGACTCATAGTGACCCCTCCTTGGGTTTCTGAGGCAGTATCACTACAGAAGTAGATTGCCCCATCTTCCTTCTGAGGAGTGGCCAGTGGGTTTGAACCGCCAGCCTTCTGGTTAGTAAGTCAAGTGCCTCAGGCACTATGCTATCAGAGCTAAGAGGACTAGTACCTTAAAAAAATAAAAAACAAACAAGCAAAAAATTTGTTTCAATTACAAACATTTTTCTTGACTGAAGCTTTGAACAATTAAAAGAGACAGAAAGTTGGATCACTCATGTACAACTTAAGTAGTATAGAGTGATAAAAGTAAACTTCCCCTTCTTATTTTTCTGGAAAAATAAAATGATCTATGGATTTAAAGTGGACTGGTAGCGTAGTACCTAAGGTACTTGACTCATAAGCTAATAAGCTGCCTCACAGTCAAAGATTTGACCAGTTTGTAGTCATGACAGTCACAAACCCAACGGGAAACTGACATGATATAGCCTGTCAAGAAAAACATCAGCAAAAACTTAGAAATGAGCGAGGCTCAGTATCTGCTTTGCTATAGAAATGGGTGAGAAATAACAACTCAGCCGAGAAACCAAACTAGAAATGGTTAAAACATCAGGTACAACTGTGGAATCTTTTTTGCTTTTCTCCAAACCCCTCCTTTTTGTGTGCCAACTGAAGTGTTCTATTTTGCTCAGTATACATTTTCAGTTATGCTTCTGCTTAAGGTAACACAATTAAAAAAATCATTTTCATAGAGGTAGCACACTGCTCTATTTGGGAGAGGAAATTGGGAATGGGCTTGGCTCCTGTCACAAATAAAAGAGCTTTAGAAATCATAGCTTAGCCTTTATGGATGGTAATCAGAAAACTACCACCCACACACAGTTCTCTTCAATATGCTACAACTGCCTCTGCTCATATTAAAGATGTAAAACAAATTACTCTCTTCATCAAGATAAGGTGAGGTAGAACAGGAAGACTTGAATTAGTCCTGGGGCAGGGGTGGAGTCCACCTTCCCTGTGAGGAAATACGTTTTATAAAGCACTCCGCTTACTAATGCAAAGACCTCCCCTTCCCTCAAAATAGTGTTTCACTCATCCTACTCTGTGCTTCACTCCCCCAAAGCAGCCTATTTTGATTGGTCCTACCTTCTGTGACAACCCATACTTCCTGGGTGCCCATGGCATGCCAGGCACAATCAGTGCTTAAAGTTCGCTCATGGAGTCAGGTCAGGGGAACGGCAACACAAACTGGTGACAACAACACATAGGAAATGTTGCTTAAGTACAGGACTCTGTGGGGAAATGTCAGGGAAATCATCCTGGAGGAAGTGATCTCTAAGCTGAGATGTGAACACAGTTTCTGAATTTCAATGCACTGATATAAATTATGCATTCTCTGCTTCGATTAAAGTATTTTCTCATTTTCGTACCTTACCTTGTGAATTTTTGTACTTAGTTTAATCACATCTGGAAGAAATGCCTATTTTCTTTATTTCAATGAGATATTTATTGGTCTATGACTATAAAAATACTAGAAATCTGTGGGTATGGTTCTCCCGTGTCCCAGCAGCTCCTGGGACCATTAGCCACAATCCCAGCTCAAAGGCAACTCCAAAGAATATCCAGGGGTCCAGAGCATTATTTATTTCCCTCTATAAACTGAGAGGGAGCTCTGGTAGCATAGTGGCTAAAGCACTTGACTGCTAACCAGAAGGCTGGCGGTTCAAACCCACCAGCCACTCCTCGGAAGGAAGGTTGGGCAATCCTACTTCCGTAGTGATACTGCCTCGGAAACCCAAGGAGGGGTCGCTATGAGTCGGGTCCGACTCGACGGCACATAACAACAACAACAACAATAAACTGAGAATGCAGAACAACATATCTGGCATGCTGGATGTGAGTGTGTGTGTGCACACACACAAGTGTAATAACCAGAGGGAGCCCTCATCTCACAACACACTGCTCTGATTAGAAGGGACTCATTAGGTAGTAGGACCCTGGGAGGCCCAAAGATTGGGATTTCAAACCTATCCACGGGTGCCACAGAAGGAAGGCCTGGTTATCTGCTTCTATAAAGGTTACAGCCAAGAAGATGCCACGGAGCTCAGTTCTATTCTAACACATGGAGTTGCTGTGAGTTGGAATTGACTCACTGGGAAAGTTTGGTTTGGGTTTTCATTAGGTGATGCAAAGCTAACTAATATGTTTCCAGTGATTCTTTGAAGATCTATGTATTTTTAAACCCTCTCAAATCATTTATCAGTCATTTCTACATCATACAGGCTTGGGTTGATTCTCACTCATTGCCATCTTTCCTCAAGGCCACAGTATACATCCATCATTTTGAGGGCAATTCCAGCCAAATGATTTCTGTTAGAATGGCAACAAAAATCTGCAAGTTGGAGCTCTGACTCTGTATGCACTCTCCAAAGAAACAATTCTTTTGGAATGGAGTTCAATGGTTTCTACTTGCTCTCACTGACTGCCTGGTGGGCTTACATCCAACACCTTCCACCCCCACCCAAACCCATTCATTGTCATTCGCTGTCCACGCATGGCCTTGAAAAGGATAAAGAGGCACAGCGCCAATGAACCTTGGTGCTGGGTTTGGGAGGTCTTCCCTCCACAGTACAATAGGCTTCTCTCTGAATGTAGCCCTTCGTCAGCTTGTCTATTCCAGGATTGGTTATATTTGTGCTTTCAGGGTTATATGGTTATGTAAACTGAGGTCTAGCTGGGAAAGCAAAACCAGCCCAAAGCTTCATGGTCACAGATTTCAAAGCCTTTCTTTAGAGAGTTAACACAAAGGAGCTTGTGAAACAGATCAGCCTCAACAGTGCAATAAACTTCTATGGACTACAGATAAAGGGAAGAGGATGCAGGGCCAGTTTATCAACTGCACAGGCAACAAAAGGGAAGATTAAAAGTACTAAATAGGAAACTGAGTCAGGAATTCTTTGGAAGGAAAGACATTGTGAGCAGGGAGCACAGATGCTCTCCTTACCCTCATATAACTGTGACTTCAAGCTGGCCATGCAGTGCCACAAGGGGAATTTCATTTGAAGGGAAAGATAGAAATCCAGTGACAAACAAGGACTCCTCCCTTCTCCTTTTCTCTTACCATTGTCCTAGAAGGAAGATTCAAACATCTGTGCATTCTCTCAGAAATTCAAGTACTCCCTACTCCCTTAGTGCACATTTGAAGTCTTTCAGTCTTCGTCATCCAAATACTATTCACAAACTAAATATGCTCAGTGGCTAAGGCACTTGACTGCTAACCAGAAAGCTGGCGGTTCAAACCCACCAGCCACTCCTCGGAAGGAAGGTAGGTCAATCTACTTCTGTAGTGATACTGCCTCGGAAACCCAAGGAGGGGTCACATGAGTTGGGTCCGACTCCATGGCACATAACAACAACAACAACTATATATGCACTTGGTGCCAGGCACACTCTCTGGCAGAGGATGACCTACCAAGGCATTATCAATCATTTCACACAGGAGGGCACCAGGCAGCTCCATAAAATCTTTGTCTTTGAAGAGGAATGTTGTTGTTATGTGTCGACAAGTTGGACCCGACTCATAGTGTCCCCTCCTTGGGTTTCCGAGGTGATATCACTATGGAAGTAGATTGCCCAACCTTCCTTCCAAGGAGTGACTGGTGGGTTTGAACCGCCAACCTTCTGGTTAGCAGTCAAGTGCCTTAGGTACTATGCCACCAGAACTCCCATTGAAGAGGAATAGAGCTCTACATATTTTGTTTGCCAATTGTTGTTATGTTGTTGTTATGTGCCGTCGAGTCAGCCCCGACTCATAGCGACCCCTCCTTGGGTTTCCGAGGCAGTATCACTACGGAAGTAGGATTGCCCAACCTTCCTTCCGAGGAGTGCCTGGTGGGTTTGAACCGCCAGCCTTCTGGTTAGCAGTCAAGTGCTTTAGCCACTATGCTACCAGGTTAAGTGCCAATAGTCCCGCAATAATGTCCCTTGTTCACTTTGTCTTTAAAAATATCACTTATCTTCATTTATCTGAAGCTCCAAGGCTAGTTAAGGTAAAATTTTATAGAAAGTGAACACAGACGATTATTTTTTGGGTTTGAATTCAAACTGACACAGTATTTTAAAGGAAATCTTTGAAAGTGCTTTGTGGTGCCTGATACTTAGTAAGCTCTCAACAAATACTTGCTCAATGAATGGGTGAATAAATTCCTTCTATTCTATCTCTCATTCTGGAATAAAAGAGGTAAATAAAGTAAAACAGTATTTAACATTCTGTAGTTTACCAGCTGACGCTACAAAAAAAAAAACCAAAAAAAACCACGCATTACTAAAACCATCCATCTGCCAAACGTCACTTCCTGATAAGAACCTACTTCTAAGACCTCATTTGTAACTGAACGTTGCCTGGTATAATTAATGTTTACCACATGTCTTAGTTATCCAGTGCTGCTATAACAGAAATACCACAAGTGGAAGAATTTAACAAACAAAATTTATCTTCTCAGTTTAGGAGGCTAGAAATCTGGATTCAGAGGGCTGACTCTAGGAGAAGGCTTTCTTTCTCTGTCAGTTCTAGGGGAAGAAGATGCTTGGTTCTTCTGAGCTTCTGCTCCTGGGCAATTTTCATGTGCTTTGCATCTGTCTTTCCTTGTCCCTGCTTTTCTTGCTTGCTTGTTCTAATCTCTTTTATATCTCAAAAGAGAGTGACTTAAGATGCACCAGACACTAATCCTGCCTCATTAACTAAAACAGACAACCCATTCCCAAATGGAATGACAACCAAAGGTACAGAAGTTAGGATTTACAGCACATATTTTTTTGAGATTCAATTCAATCCATGACACCACACAACAATATCTGAGTAACAAACCAAAGGCAATTTACAAATCATCTCTACAAGACCACCAAGAAGCCCACTCCACAAACTCTCAGGACTCAGGATTATTCAAATTTAGGAAAATGATGTGAAGAGTCTGAGTGATTTTTAACAAGTAGGGCCAGTGGAACTAGAAATGGCCTTGCAAGGTGGAGGGGGAAAGGAATGCAACCATAGCCTTTGAGATAAACAATAGTTTCCTGAAATAAACATTCTGGAGAGGCTAATACACGTAGCTCCAGGCCCACGATTCTGAGATATCTGCTGTTGGCACTTAGCTACAAGACCCCCAACAAGTCAGAATGAATCCCTTCACCCAGGGTTAGGGAGCAACTGCCATCAGTGCACTGTGTGCAAGATCAACCTGAGAAAATGAGCTGTAGACAGGGCCCAGGAAGCAGGCTCTGATTTGATCTCCCGTGTTTCAGCTGGTTAGCATTTTTAATGCTTCCTGCTAACTGCAGTTTAGCTTTAGGAAAAATATTTAAAAAGGCAAATAATTAGGCAGGGAGGAGGAATGCTTCACTGTGAGGCTCCCAAGGGAATGGATATAGATAAGATTCCATTGTAATGATCACCTTGACAGATGGACTTTGTAAAACAAAGTTCTTTTCTGTACTTAGCAGCAGCTGGACCTCTGAGACCTTACTGTATCCATGTGATGGCCATGGAGAGCACCTCCAGCCTGGGCCTAAGGGTTCATAGTTTATAACACTGAACTTTCTGAAATAAGACTAACAACCACTGTCTGCAGTGTAGACTGAAAAAGAAAAGTGGAGCTGTTAAGTCCTTTTGTGAAGCTATAAAACAGCAAATATCAAGCACTTTTAACATTTGTGTAGCTTTTACAATTTCCAGACATTAATCTGTTTTCTTCTCTATATTCCCTATCCTACCTCAACCCCCTGCCCCCCAAAGCTGGATTACTCAAGGGGCAAACCTGGAAAATACTCTGGACACACACAACTGAAGGATCCAAAAAAAGGAGAAATTATAATTTCATTATCTGATAGAATGGTTAAAGTAGTTGTGGGGAAAACACACACACACACACACAACCCGGGGGCAGGGGGCAGGGTGTCCTTATTTTATAGTTGAGTACTGTTTTTACCCACTGCTCATCTGTCAGTTTGTCATGCTGTAGTGGCTTGCATGTTGCTGTTAGGCTGGAAGCTGTGTCACTGGTATTTTAAATACCAGCAATGTCCACATGGTGGACAGGTTTTAGCAGTTTTCAAACTAAGACAGATTGGGAAGAAGGACATGGTGATTCACTTCTGATAACACTGGACACTGAAAACCTTATGAATAGTAGTGAAACATTGTCTGTTAGAGTGTCAAGAGACAAGCCTCTCAGGTTGGAAGGCACTCAAAATACCAGTGCGGAGGAGCTGTCTCCTCGAAGTAGAGTCAACCTTAATGATGTGGATACGGTATAAAACTTTTGGGACCTTCATTTGCTGATGTAGCACAATTCAAATTGAGAAGAAACAGCTGCAAACATCATTAATCAGAACATGAAATGTATAAAATATGCATCTAGGAAAACTGGAAGTTGTCAAAATGAAATGGAAAACATAAAGATCAAAACCCAAGGCATCAGTCAGCTCAAATGGACTGCTGTTGGCCATTTTGAATCTCATAATCACATGGTCTACAATGCTGAGACCACAAATTGAAGAGGAGTAGTGTCATATTCATCATCAAAAAGAACATTTCAAGATCTATTCTGAAGTACAGTGCTGTCAGTGATAGGAGGATATCCATATGCATACAAGGGAGACCAGTTAATATGACTATAATTAAAATTTAAGCACCAACCACTAAAGCAAAGAATAAGAAACTGAAGATTTTTACTATCTGAAATTGACCAAACATGCAACCAAGATGTATTGATAATTACTAGTGATTGGATGTGAAACATGGAAACAAAAAAGAAGCATCTGCAGTTGAAAAACACAACCTTGGTGATAGAAATGACACTGGAGAGCTCATGATAGAATTTTGCAAGACCAATGACTTATTCATTGCAAATACCTTTTAAACAACATAACACACCAGAGGGAATACACAGGAATCAAATTGACTACATCTGTGGAAAGAGATGACAGAGAAGCTCAGTATCATCAGTCAGTGCAATGCCTGGGCTGACTGTGGAACAGACAGATCATCAACTGCTCATATGCAACTTTAAGTTGAAGTTGAAGAAAATTAAAACAAGTCCATGAGAGGCAAAATATGACCTTGATTATACCCCACCTGAATTGAGAGACAAACTGAAGAAAAGATCTGATGCACTGAACACCAATGACCAAAGACTAGATGAGTTGGGGGATGAAATGAAGAGCATTATACATAAAAAAAGCAAAATGTCATCAAAAAGACAGGAAAGAAAGAAAAAACAAAATGGATGTCAGAAGAGAATAGCTAAGTGAATGGAAGAAATGATGAAGTAAAAGAGATGAACAGAAGATTTCAAAGGGCAGCTTGAGAAGACAAAGTATTATAATGAAATGTGCAAAGACCTGGAATTAGAAAACCAAAAGTCAAGAACACGTCCAGCACTTCTTAAGCTGAAACTACTGAAAAGGAAATTCAAGCTTTGCGTTGCAATATTAAAGGATTCTATGGCAAAATACTGAACAGTGCAGAAAGCATCAGAAGGTGGAAAGAATATACAGAGTTGCTACACTGAAAATAACAGGTTGATGTTTATCTATTTCAGAAGGTAGTATATGGTCAAGAACCAATGATATTGAAGGAAGAAGTCCAAGCTGCACTGAAAGAACTGGCAAGAAACAAGGCTTTAGGAATTGACAGGATACCCACTGAGATATTTCAACAAACTGATGCAGCAGGGCAGGTGCTCACTCATTTATGCCAAAAAATTTGGAAGACAGTTACCTGGCCAACCAACTGGAAGAGATTGGCATTTGTGTCCATTCCAAAGAACAGTGATCCAACAAAATAAGGAAATTATCAAACCATGTCATTAGTATCACATGCAAGTAAAATTTTGCTGAAAATAATTCAAAAACAGTTGCAGCAGTACATAGACAAGGAACTTCCAGAAATTCAAGCCAGATTCAGAAGAGGACATGAAACAAGGGATATCACTGCTGATGTCACATGGATCTTGGCTAAAAGCAAAGAATACCAGAAAGATGTTTACCTGTGTTTAATTGATTATGGAAAGGCATTTAACTATGTGGATCATAACAAATTATGGATACAATTGTGAACAATGGAAATTCTGTACACTTATTTGTGCTTATGAGGAATTTGTACATACACCAAACGGCAATCATTTGAAAAGAACAAGGAGATACTACACGGTTTAAAATCAG
>NW_006921726.1:6091975-6103292 GCF_000298275.1 Orycteropus afer afer
ATTATCTTCTGTGTCTGTGTTAATTGGTTTCCCTTTTCTTTGTTGAAGAGGGTCTGTGCAATCCTTCTGCCTAGTCCGCCATCTTGCTGGAACTCCAGGGTTCTATGTTTTCACCATACATACTCAACCTGTATGTTCAGCAAACAATCCAAGAAGCTGGACTGTATGAAGAAGAACACAGTATAAGGATTGGAGGAAGACGTTACTAACAACCTGTGATATGCAGATGACACAACCTTGCTTGCTGAAAGTAAAGAAGACAAGAAGACATGAAGCACTTACTGATGACGATCAGACTACTGTCTCTGGTATGGATTATACAACATAAAGAAAACAAAAATCTTCACAACTAGACCAATAAAAAGCATCATATAAACGGGGAAAATATTGACATTGTCGAGGATTTTATTTTACTTGGATCTACAATCAACACCCATGTAAGCAGCACTCAGAAATCAATGGACTTATAGCATTGGGTGAACCTGCTGAAAAATCAGACCTCTTTAAGGTGTTAAAGAGCAAAGATATCACTTTGGAGACTAAGGTGAGCCTGACCCAAGCCAATGTCTTCAACAGCCTCATATGCATGTATGTGAAAGCTAGATAATGAATAAAGAAGACCACAGAGAAATTGATGCATTTGCCTTATGGTCTTGGCAAAGAATACTGAATATACCGTGGACTGCCAAAAGAACAAACAAATCTGTTTTAGAAGAAGTACAGTAGGAATGCTCCTTAGAACAGACAATGTCCACACCTTGTCTCTTGTACTTTAGTCCTACTTCTCCCTGGAGAAGGATATCATGCTTGGGAAAGTAAAGGATCAGTGAAAAAGGTGAACCTCAATAAGATAGACTGAGGCTGCAACAATGGGCTCAAGCACAACAACAACTGTGAGGATGGCACATGATGAGCAGTGTTTGGTTCTGTTTTACAAAAGGTTGCTATGAGTTGAAACCAACTTGATGGCACCTAACAACAACTGTTTTTACTGAAGAGGGAAGGCAGAATTATCTCTTTAGTCAGGTGTCTGAAGGGCTTTATCTGGCTCTGTAACAACCACAGAAAACACAGAAAGATTCAGATGCTATGAAGATGTGAAAAGGCCCTTCCAAACATGTTATATCTTCTCTGCTGATCATTGTGATCTATGAGCTGCCTTCCTCTACTGAAAACATTGTTGTTGTTGTTGTCATGTGCCGGAGAGTCAGACCCGACTCATAGAGACCCCTCCTTGGGTTTCCATAGTGGTATTACTACGGAAATAGATTGTCCAACCTTCCATCCGGAGTGACTGGTGGGTTTGAACCACCAGCTTTCTGGTTAGCCGTCAAATGTCTGAGGCAACTTCATGGAGCACAGTTCTACTCTGACACACATAGGGCTCACTGTGAGTCAGAGTCAACTCAACAGCAACATTATTTTTTTCCCTAGCAACTTGTTGACTTTCCAATAGTAAAGGAGAAGGTGCTGCTCATTGCTAAATAATCCCACAAGTCTGAGTGCCCTGCTTGAAATCTCCAGCGTTTATTGAAACTGCCTTTATTCAGTTTATTCAACCTTCCTTTGAGTGAAGTATGAATTCCTTTGTAAGGCAGCTCATCTTAGGTCACTGACCATGCCCCACCTGCACCTTGTTCTGGCTTTCATGCCCACAAACTCTTCCTTCTTCCTGGAAAGTATTCTTCCTCCCTCAAGTACACTGGTCATAACTTAGCTTTGTTGTTGTTGTTGTTCTGTGCCACCGAGTCGAACCTGACTCATAGCGACCCCTCCTTGGGTTTCCGAGGCAGTATCACTACGGAAGTAGATTGCCCAACCTTCCTTCTGAGGAGTGGCTGGTGGGTTTGAACCGCTGGCCTTCTGGTTAGCAGTCAAGTACCTTAGGCACTAAGCGCCCAGAGCTCCTTAACTTAGCTTAGAAGGCCTTCTTCTCTAAGTTCTCTTAGACCAACTTGAGAAGGCTAAGCACCCACAGCTCTCTTTAGTTTTCCTGTGAAAAGCTCACTATATTATTTGATTATCTGTCTCTCTTGGTTATCTTGTGCAGCTGTACCAGAACTAACACAGTGGATGGCTTTAACAAACAGGAATTTATTCTCTCAAAGTTTAGGAGGCCAGAACTCTGAATTCATAGCATCAGGTCTAGGGGAAGGCTTTCTCTTTCTGTCAGCTTTGAGGAAAGATCCTTGTTTACTTTCAACATCTGTGGGCATGGCATTCCTTGGAGACCTTCATGTGTCTTGGCATCAATCTTCCCCTGGGTTTAGGAGGTCCCCACCACGGAGACTCTGGGTGCAAAGGACATGCTCTGCTCCCAGGCTCTTCTTTCTTGTTTGTACTAGGTCCCTCTGATCTCTGCCCACTTGTTTAATCTCTTATATTGCAAAAGAGACTGACTGAAGATACAACCTAATCCGGTAGATGGAAACCTGCCTCACTGACATTAAGTGCCATGAATCCTGCTTCATAAAAATCATAGAGGTTAAAATACATAACACATAATTATACCAAATGGCAAAATGGAGGAGGAGTACAAAACACAGAGAATCATGGTCTTGCCAAGTTGACACATATTTTGGGGGACACAACTCAACCCATACCACCCTCCCAAAAGATGATGAGACAAGAGTTCCAGGAAGGTAAGAACTGGGTTTTGGTTATTTTTGAACCCTCAGTCCCCACACATTAGGTCCTTAGTTGACACCTACAGAATGAAGAGACTATATGGATGAGTTTATAGAAGTGGTAACCCCTGCAGTTCCCTGCTCAATTGCATCTCTCCAGTTCAGGATCTTGAGCTGAGAGGATGGTCTTCCATCCTCTCTTGCTTCCAGAGGAGAAGTATTTCCTTGTATCTGCACCCAACTCAGCTTCCATCTCTTTTCTCTTCCTTATTATTGTTGTTGTTGTTATAGACCTGACTCATAGCGACCCCTCCTTGAGTTTCTGAGGCAGTGTCACTACGGAAGTAGATTGCCTAACCTTCCTTCCAAGGAGTGGCTAGTGGGTTTAGCCGCCAGCCTTCTGGTTAGCAGTCAAGTGCCTTAGGCACTATGCTACCAGAGCTCCTTCCTTATAATTAGTAGAGTTCAATAAAGTATTCCAAAGACTTCCCTATTTACTAGTGATCAGTCTTTGACGGCTCAAAGGTAAAATGGTTTGGTGACACATTTCTTCACAGGAGGACTCTTTTCAAACATACATGGCCCATAAGATAAGAACTCAGAGAACTATAACCTCTGGATATAATACAAATGACACCAATAGTACATCTCAAATAATACCAGCAACCAACCCTCTGCCCTAATTCCTGGATATGTAAGGTATTCTAACAGCTAGAGGTTTCTCTAGTTCCATCTTTTCAATTTTTTTGTTTTTTTTAAATTTTTATTGTGATATGGGTTAAAGTTTACAGAGTAAATTCACTTTCCATACAGCAGCTCAGACACACCTTGTCTCATGGCACTGACTGCAATTTCCCACAACGCAACAACTCCCATCCCACCCTCTCCCCATAGCCACCTCCTCCCTGTGTCTTTCCCTCCTATGCGCTCCTGCCCCTCAAGCTGTCTCCCTGTACATACACAGCCCTTCTATTCTCCCATGATTGATCTCTCCAAGGAGTATATCTATCTAATGTAAATATTTAGCTTATATGCCTATCTTTTGTTTGGCTGGAAGCCACGGGAGTAGGTTCAATTTCAGCCCTGAAGGGCAGCTAAGGGCCATAGTCTCAGGGGTTCCACCAGGTTCTATCAGACCAACAAACCTGTTCCCCTCTCCCTCTTTTTTTTTTTTAACGATTTTGAGTTTGGTTCCACACTGTTCTTTCACGCTATCTATGATCTGCTACATAGACCCCCCTCTGAATGGTTGATGGTGGTAGCTGGGCACCATCTAGTTCTTCTGATCTCATAGTTGTATAGGCTGAGGATCACATGGTGTACCAGTCACTTGGACTGTTTCCATGCATCTTTGGTTTTCTTTATTCTTCTTTGCTTTGGATAAGGAGCAAGTGCCTAAGGCACCCTCATTGCATCTAGATGGCCACTTGCAAGCTTTTAAGATCCCAGTCACTATTCACCAAGTAGGATGTGGAACAATGTTTTTGTGTAGTATGTTATGCCAATTGAGCTTGATGTCCCCTGCAACTATGGTCCTGAGCCTGCAGGTCCAACTAACTACTCATTCCCTCTTGGTAGCTGGCTGTGGCCACGAAGTGACTACAACCTTGTCCCTTATCAGCTCTACTATATACCTGGGAATTCTTACAGAAGAGATACACTTACAGAAACATCAGACAATTGGTTCTTGAAGTATAGTTCCTGGACCAGCAGCATAAGCATTACTTGGGAATTTATTAGAAATGCAAATTATCGGCCATACCCCACACCTAAGAGGAGCTATGGTGGCATAGTAGTTAAGTACCTGGCTCCTAACCGATATTAGACAGTGCTACTACGTCAGATGGCACATAACAACAACAAACAACAACAACTATTAAGAGACAGTGCAGTGATAGGTCAACAGCTCAAACCCACCAGCCACTCTTCAGGGGAAAGATGTGGCAATTTGCTTTTATAAAAATTATAGCCTTGGATGGTACATACACACAATGGAATACTATGCAACGCTAAAGAATAATGTAGAATCTGCAAAACACCGCATAATGTGGATGAACTTGGAGGACACTATGCTGAGTGAAATACGTCAATCACAAAAGGACAAATATTGTATTAGTCCGTTATTGTAAAAGTTAAGGAAAGGTTTATCTGTTGAAGGAAATTTTCTTTGTTGGTTACCAGGGGTGGGAGGGGAGGGGAGGGAAAGCTGTTAGATAGATAGAGATAAATATGGATTTGGGTGAAGAGAAGGGCAATGTACCAAATGGGAGTGACCAATATGGCAGCATTGAGGATGAGAAAGACATAGAGAGGTACATGGGAGGTACAGACAACAAATATGAACCCTTTTGCACATACAGTACTGCGTTGTCAGTGAAGGCAAACATAGGTATATGGATGGATAGATAGGTGGACAGGCTAAACAATTAGGTATGTCTATGAAATGGGGCGTGTATCCAAGATCATATATAGGGTTGACAGACAATGGTCCTATAAGTTTATGTGAATGATCAGAATTCCCAGGTGTATAGTAGAGCTGACAAGGGGCAAGGTTGTGGTCACTGCTTGGTCACAGCCAGCTACCCAGAGGGACCGAGTAGTTGAACCTGTGGGCTTGGGACCATAGTCACAGGGGATATCAGGCTCAATTGGCATAGCATACTATACAAAACATTGTTCCACCTCCTACTTTGGCGAGTAGTGACTGGGATCTTAAAAGCTAGCAAGCTGCCATCTAGATGCAACGATGGGTATCTCCTCGTTCAGAGCAAAGAAGAATGAAGAAACTCAAAATTCACGGAAACAATTAGTCCTAGCAACTGGTGAACCGTCCGATCTGCAGCCTATACAACTATGAGACCAGAAGAACTAGACAGTGCCCGGCTACCACTGTCATCTACTTGGAAGGGGATCTATGTAGGAGATGCTACATAAAGAGGGAGAACAATGTGGAACAAAACTCAAAATCATTTGGAGGAAAAAAAAAAAAGGTGGGGACCAGGTTTGCTGGTCCGATAGAGCCTGGTGGAACCACTGAGACTATGGCCCCTAGCTGCCCTTCAGGTCTGGAATTGAGCCCACACCTATGGTTTCCAGCCAAACAAAAGACAGTCATGTGAGTTAAACATTTACCTCAAGTAGATACACTCCTTGGAGAGAACAATCATGGGAGAAAGAAGGGCTGCTTATGCACAGGGAGACAGCTCAGGGGGCAGGAGAGTATGGAGGGATGGACACTGGGAAGAGGTAACTATGGGGAGGAAGTGGGAGGGGAGCTGTTGCATTGTGGTAAATTGTGGTCAATGACATGAGACAAAGTATATATGAACTGCTGTATGGAAAGTGAATTTGCTCTGTAAATCTTCACCCAAATCACAATAAAAAAATAAAGAAAGAAAAAGAAAATTATATCCTTGGAAACTGTATGGGGCAGTTCTTCTCTGTCCTATAGAGTGGCTATGTGTTGGAATGAACTTGATGGCATGGGTTTTTGGTACCCCACACCTAATGAATCTGAAATTCCAGAGACCAGGCCCCATAATTTGTGTTTTAACAAGCCCTCCAAGTGATTCTAATGTGCCCTAAGGTTTGAGAACTACTGTTTTAAACGAGACCACAAGTACAGTTTCAAAAAAGGCCCTACTATTAAAGTACTCACCCACATGAGGGGGTGCTTTGGTGGTATAGTGCCAAAGGCATCTGACTGCTAACCAGAAGGCTGGTGGTTCAAACTTACCAGCCACTCCCTGGAAGGAAGATTTGACAATCTACTTCTGTAGAGATACTGCCTCGGAAACTCAAGGAGGGGTCACTATGAGTTGAATCGACTCGAAAGCAGTGAGTTTGGAGTGAGTTATCCATATGAGGAAGATGGGACATAGACCCATAAGTACATTGATTTGTCCTTTTAAGCAGTGCTGTCTAAAGGAACGTTGTCATGTTGCAGATATTCTCCATCTGTGCAGTCACTAGGGTGGCTACTAGCAACTTAGGGCATTGAAAACGTGAAACATGGTAAATGGGACTGAGGGAATGAATATTTAATTTTAACTTACATAGACACATGTGGCTAGTGGCTATCATATCAGAAAGTGTCGTTGTATAAGATGACTAAACTATATTCAAATTAGTTCCTACAAATCAAGCAAAAATATCTTTAAAATATATTCTTTAAGTTTCTGCCTTCTTTACATCTCTTCTTTGTGTATAGTAATTTGCACATAGCAGAAGCTCAATAAATATTTGGCACTTGACTTTGGATTGCACTAGTTTTTTCATCTGTAAGATGGAAGGCACCTATTCACTGATTTAATCATTAAAATATTTACTGCTTATCTCAAGTTTGTTCCAAATATCAAATTAAAGTTTTTAAAGTTTCTGAAGCAGTTTAAAGCACTATGTAAAGGAGTATTATTCTTTCTGTGTAAACTTGATAAGACTTGAAGTATGTGATTTGATATGTAGTAAATTAGAACTCTGAGGGCAATAAACAGTGTTGTCATGATGATTCCTGCCATGCATCTTTAAAACTTAAAACATGTAACAGAAGTCAACCTCAAAAATTACCAAAGGAAATCACTCTTTGTGATTACACAAGTCTTTCACACTGCTCTGCTTTACACAAGGTTCTGTTAAAGTAGGTAATGAGTCTCACTTTATAAGACAAACATGTATTTTCATACAGCTACATAAAATATGGTATGGTCTGGCCCTTAGCTGTCCATCATTAATGAGTATGTATATGTGTGATTACGTTTGGATTACAAAAAGACTATATTCAGAAGTTACTTTTTAAAAAACATTTTATTTTAAATATGACTATTAGCAATTTAGGAACCCTAGTGGCATAACAGTTAGGTGCTTAGCTGTTAACCAAAAGGTTAGCAGTTCCAACTCCCCCAATGGCTCTCTGGGAGAAAGATCTGGAGATCTGTTTATATAAATAATGCAGCCAAGAAAACCCTATGGGGCAGTTCTACTCTGTCACATGGGGTCATTATAATCCACTTTTTGACACCCAACAACAATAACAGCATTAACAGTTTTGAAAAATCCAACCTGTCCCTCACCAAATTTGGGCTCTTACCTGAATGTATACTCCTAAGCTGCTTAACTTTTACAAAGCTCTTTCTTTCTTTGCCCTCTGAGGATACAATTTTAGTCTATTTAGGATGAAGTTCAAACTGTGCACAAGGACTGGGAGTCCAACATGGGCCTATAGCCCTCAGCAAGAATGTGAGTCCTGGGGTCCTATACAGTAGTGATGACCAATTTTCCAAGGCCCTGACTGGGTGCCTTACCTCAGGGGCTGTCAACACTTGGCCCTGACTCTTGTCCTGAGACTCCCACACAGAAAAAAAAGCTGTTGGTGCCTTGCTCCTTTATGTGAAGTTTGACGTAACAAAACAGGGATTGGGCATTGCTAGCAGGGCCTGGGACTGTCTCCCTCAAACAGGCAGGTGGTATGGGGCTGGGGATCCAGATGCTAAAGCAGAGCTAACACCTTGAAGATGTTGTTGTTGTTGTTATTTGCCATCGAAGATGGGAGGATATGAAAGGATGCTCAGCTGGGGAGGCTATCCCTTTCTTTCTTGGTCTTCACTTCAAAAATCTAAGCAATCATCCACTTTTTAGAAAGATGTGGAGGGGATAGTTGGGTTAGGACAGAGGGAGTTTTGGTCAAATTAAGTCAAGTTTGGGGCTCCAGACAGAACTAAAGAGGAGGAATCTGACAGGGAATAGAAGGCTTGATGGCATGCAGGCACCCACTCCAAGATCAGAGAATTGTAAACCAAGGGAAAAACTCAGACATCAGCTAGACTAGGGATGCAAATCCATACTTTCTACCCTTTTCTCCCTCACCTAAGGCAGACATCACTAATGGGCTTCAGTACTCTTTCCCACCAAGCCTGGAGATACCTCACAGTCTTCAAAATGGCAGCAAAGTAACAATTATGAATCACTGATCTTGCAAACCAAATAAAATCTCACGACCAGATAGTTTCACTAGGGAATTTTACCAAACATGCACAGAAGAATTCACATCAGTTCTACTAAAACACATTTGAAACACAGAAGTGGAAGGAATACTCCCTAACTTATGCTATGAAGTCGGCATCACCCTGATACTAAAGCCAGGTAAAGCTATCACAAAAAAACTAAACTACAGATTAATATCTCTCATGAATGTTGTTGTTGTTGTTATTTGCCGTCGAGTCAGACCCAACTCATAGATGTAAAAATTCTCAATGTAATTCTAGCAAACAGAATTCAATAACATATTAGGAAAATCATACATCACAATCAAATGGGATTCATACCAGGAATGTAAGGGTGGTTCAACACTAGAAAATCAATCAGTATAATTCACCATGTAAATAAAACAAAGAAAAAAAATCACATGGTCATCTCAATTGGTGCAAAAAAATAAATAAATAAAAGCATTTGATAAAATCCAACACTTTTCCTTGAAAAAAGCTGTTAGCAAAAGAGAAACAGAGAGAAAATTCCTCAGCATAATTAAGGCATAAGTGCAAAACCAATGGCAAACATTATCTTCAATAGAGAAAGACTGAGAGTCTTCCCCTTGAAAATGGGAATGAGACAAGGATGCTTGCTAATACCACTTTTACTCAGTATGGTACTGGAAGTCCTAGAGCAGTTAAGGCAAGAAAGAGAAATAATGTGTATCCAAATCAGAAAGGAAGAAATAAAACTATCCCTACTTGTAGATGAAATGATACTACAGATAGAAAATCTCAAAGAGTGCACAAGAAAGCTTCTGGATCTAATGGATGAATTCAGCAATGTTGCTTGATACACAAAAATTAGTTGGGTTCCTAGACACTAATAGGTAAGATATGAAAAGGAAATCAAGAAAACTGTATCATTTACAATAGCCTCAAAAATGATAAAATATTTAGGAATAAACCTAACAAGGATATAAAACATTTATACAAAAAAAAGACCTATATAAGTGGAAGGTCATTTCCTGCTCATGGATTAGAAGACTCAATACTGTGAAAATATCAATACCATCTAAAGTGATCTATAGATAAAATGCAATCCTAATCCAAATTTCAACAACATTCTTTACTATAATAGAAAAACTAATCATCAACTTTATTTGGAAAGGAAAGAGGTCCCAAATAGCCAAAGCAATACTAAGGAAAAAGAACAAAGTAGGAGGCCTCACACTTCCCAATCTCAAAACAAAGAATACAGTTATAGTAATCAAAATAGCCTGATACTGGTTTAATGACAAACACATAGACCAATGGAATAGAATTAAGAACCCAGAATAAATCCATCCATGTAAGGACAAATGACTTTCAACAAGGGTGAAAGTCCATTCAGTGGTGAAGGAACAGTTTCTTTAATGTATGGTGCTGAAAAAGTAGGATGTCCACTTGCAGAAAAATGAAACAGGACCCATAGCTCAAACTATACCTAAAAACAAACTTAAAAAGGATCAAAGACCTAAATTAAGTGAAAACTGTACAGTTCTGGGGAAAGAACACAGAGACAAAACAATGGGACTAATTTTTTTTTTAATTGATTATCAAACACAAGTACAAATGCAAGAGTAGCAGAAGATAAAATAGATAGCCAGGACCTCATAAAAATTAAACACTTAAGCTCATCAAAAGACTTAATCAAAAATGTAAAAAGATAACCTACAAACTGGGAAAAATTCTTCAGGAACAACATATTTGATAAGTGTGTAATTTCTAAAATACGTAGAAAACGTCCACAAGTCAACAACAAAAAGACAAAAAACCCAATTAAAAAATGGGCAAAAGACATAAACAGCCAACTCACTAGAACCAAACAAACAACTGAAAAGATGTTTGGAATCTTTTGCTGTTAGAGACATGTAAATCAAAACAATGAGATATCATCTCACTTCTGAGAAAAAGGCACTGATCAAAAAAACAGAAAACAAATGCTGGTGAGGATGTGAGGAGACTGAAACCCTTTATCCACTGCTGGTGGGACTGTATAATGGTACAACCAGTATGGAAAATAGTATGGTGCTTCCTCAAAAAACCAGAAAAAGAACTACTTTATGATTCAGCAATCCCACTCCTAAGTATATACCCTGGAGACTTAATAGAAGTGACAGGAACAGACACATGCATATGAATGTTCATTGTAGCATTAAGATAGTAAGTGCCCATCAATGGATGAATGAATAAGCAAAATGTGGTACATACATACAAATAGAATAAAGAATAATGATGAACCCTTGAAACATCTTTTAACATGGATGTATCTGGAAGACATTATGCTGAGTGAAATAAGTCAAGCACAAAAGGACAAATATTGTATAGTCCCACTTTTTATAAAAAGACAAAAAATATGAATATACACAGAAACCAACATTCACTAGTGGTTACAAGGTATGGGTGAGTAGGGGAGAGGAAATCTTTCTTAAGATAGTAGATATTTGTTATTTTTGGTGATTACCAAATGTGGGTGAAATGAACACACAGTTTGATCAATGTAAATGATGTCAGTAAGAAGTACACACACACACACACACACAAAGTATGTTTTGGGTAAATGCTAAGACATAAATAATTTTGCAACAATAGCAACAACAGCCAAAAAATACATATGTTGTTACATATGTGTGTGTGTGTATATATATATATATATATATATATATATAGTTGTTGTTGTTATTT
>NW_006921726.1:6103392-6112211 GCF_000298275.1 Orycteropus afer afer
GTAGGATTGCCCAACCTTCCTTCCGAGGAGTGGCTGGTGGGTTTGAACTGCCAGCCTTCTGGTTAGCAGTCAAGTGCCTTAGGCACTATGCTACCACAGCTCCTATATATATATATGTATATATACATGAATATTTGCATATATAATAAAGCACAGATAGGGCTAAGTTATGGATACTTCTTAGACATCACCAAACACTTTGCATGATTGATTTTTTGGGTGTGAAGGCGTAGGACCATAGTCTTGTGGGATAATGCAGTCAATTAGCACAATATAGTCAATATCCTAGTTTGGTTTGGTGAGTAGCATCTGGGGTCTTAAAAACTTGTAAGCAGCCATCTAAGGTACAACTATCAGTCTCTTCTTTTCCAGAGCTAAAGAGAAAGAAGGAAACCAAATACTCAGAAAAGAAACTAGTCTACAGGACTAACAGTCTACATGAACCATGGCCTCATCTACCCTGAGATCAGAAGAACTAGATGGTGCCTGGCTACTACTAATTATCATTTTGGTCAGGGCCACATAGATAGATTCTGATAGACAGGAAGAAACATGTAGAATAGGACTCAAATTCTAAAGTCCAACCTTACTACGGCATTTGAGACTAGGGGGCTCCCCAAGACTATTGCCCTGAGAACTCCATAAATCTTGAACTGAAACTACCTCCTGAGGTTACCTTTTAGCTAAGTAACAGACTGGTTCATTAAATAAAGAATATTATCCCCAGTGAGTAGTGTGAACCTTTAAAAAATCATCTATATGAGACCACATGGTCCACTATTACGCTAAACCAAAGATGAAAGGGTAAGAGGAGAGAAAAGCCAGATTACTGGAAGTGAAATATCTAGAAGGGAATTAATGAGAATGTTAACACATGTAACCAATGTCTCTGAACAAGCTGTGTAGTAACTGCTACATGGAAATCTAATTTACTATGTAAACTTCAGAGAACATGATAAAATATTAATAAAAGAAGCAACCCACATGACTTTCTTGATTTGTATTAATCTTCCCACTGTATGAATGAGGAAGACTTAATAATTGAGTCCTTACTAAGGTCCAAACTCATTCTAAGCACTTTACATATAAAACCAGTTGTATCAAGTTGACTCTGACATATGTCGACCCCATGTGTGTCAGAGTAGAACTGTGCTCCACAGGGTTTTTGATGGCTGATGTTTTTGAAGCAGACTTCCAGGCTTTTCTCCCAAGGTGTCTGTGGGTGGACACAAGCTTCCAGTCTTTCAGTTAGCAGCTGAGTTCCTTAACCATTTGCATCACCCAGGAACTCCACTTTACATTTAATAACTCATTTAATGCTCAGAGCAACTCCATAAAAAGAGACTATTATTAGCCCCATGTTGGAGATGAGAAGACTGTAGCACAAAGATGTAAATTTCTCAAGGTTGCACAGCTAAGAAGCACTAGAGCTGGGATACAAATCTGGATAGCCCTGCTCTGGTGTCTATGTTCTCAACCACTGAGCTAATAATACTATCTCACATGTGGACATGACTTGGCTTTACATTTATTGCAGAGCAAAACGACAACCCAAATAAGCACAAGTTTCAGAATATTATATCTGTAGAATCACTAAACTCCAACATTTACAGGATATTAAAATCTTTCCCCAACAAGGACATTAGCATGTTCTAGGAGACAATAATGGTAAAGGTACAATTGCCCTTGTAAACTTGCCAAATCTGAGTATAAGAGCTTTTATGAAAAGTTTCAGAAATATGGCTCACAGAGTAATGGTTTATGGTCAAATTGCCTTTTGATCTTTCATGTGAAAAATATGTACTTACATATACTGCAGGAAACCTTACTACTTCCTTCTTAAGTGTTGGTCAAAAACACTAATTACTTAACTAATTAGACTGTGAAACTTCCCTTACAAATGGCAAAAATGAGCTATTTTCACCCCACATATTTAGCTGTGACATACCACCAAAAAAATGTAGAAATGTTTCAACAGTTTCATTGTAACAGTATGAACAATTTAAACAAATCACATAAAAATAAATTACAAACTAATGAAAATAGGGGGAGAAAAGAACCCAATTCCGTAGGAAAGAGTTAACGAAGCAGTCTGCTGACAAGTAACATCACTTTGGCAGTGTATGAAGGCTGAGTCCCAGACACCTTCTCCATGAAGTGGGACCTCTCAAACAAGTCAGTCACTCCACACTTGATTTGTGATTTCCAGATACTTTCTTTTCATTATACTTGTAGTCACAGGCTGAGAGGCAGCACTGCTCCCGCGTTTTCCCTTAGATGTTCCCTACTGGGGAAAGTGTCTTCATGTTCACCGCAGAGCCAGGAATGCCGTGGTTTTCCCTTAGCTCTGCAGTTGCAATAAGTTCAGACAGCCACATCAGCACATTTGCTAAAAGAATTAGTACAGAGTAAGAATCGAATGCCAAGTTCTGCAATTCTGGGAAGGAAATGTCTATCTGACTAGTATGTATTACTTGCAGAGAAAAGCCAGAGCTTTCATTCTGGGAACCTATGTTCCATGTCTGCTGAGGGAAGTTGAGACCGTATAGCGGGAGATACTCACCAGCATCGAGGCTGCCTGTGGCTGCTGTCCAGCCCATCACAGGCGGGATGGCCCCAACCACCGCTCCAACCCACGTGTTGGCAATGCTGATCCTCTTCAGTGGTGTGTAACAGCAGGTATATAGGAAAATGTTGAAGGCTCCTAGGGCCCCTGTCAGTGGATTCACCCCCCAGGTCAGCAGGGCAACTCCTGGAACAGCACAGCAAGTAGCAAAAGACACGGCGAGCAATGGACTAGAAAAGAGCAGAGAACACAGAGCAGTTATTTTCAACTCAAGTTCACCACACTGCCCGGAATTGGTATTGACCAAGGGCCCATAATCAACCTATATAGTGAAGCACTCTGGAAGGAAGTGCTGGCTGGGCATCTACCTTGTCATGGGGAATTCTCATTACAAAACTTAAAATAACAAGGCATTGCGCTTTCAGGATCACTGATCACTCCTTTTAGTTTTGGCAGTGGGGAATCAAGTAATTGAGAGTTGAGCTCAGAGAACTCCTGAACTCTAGCACAGGTTCTATACCTTCCTGACTGTATGTCTTGTACTCACCTGTACAAGAAAGATGATTACCTATTCCTTATAATGTTGAAGTGAGGACAAAGTGAGACAAAATATCTCCCATACATTTTGCGTATTCTGTTTTTTAAAACTAGTTGCCATCAAATGGACTCCAACTCATGACGACCCATGTGTATCAGGGTAGAACTGTACTCCATAGAGTTTTCCATGGCTGGTTTATCAGAAGTAGATCAACAGGCTTTTCTTCTGTGGTTCCACTGGGCAGACTCAAACCTGCAACATTTTGGTTAGCAGCTGACTGTATTAACTGCCTGCACCACCCAAGGACTCCTATACCAGACAGAACATAATACTGTAAGATTCAGGAAAAAAAAAAAAAAAAGGTATCTCAATTCTAGAAGCAGTGCTATCCATTTATACTTTATTTTAAAATACCACCTACATTAGTAGTAATTATTAACAATAATGTGCCCCTGTGAGTGTTATCATTACAACATCTTTAATAATTATAGACTCAGCACAGCACCAGTTACACATGGACAGTACCAACAGTAAAACACTAGGTGGCTGTTCAGTAGTAATAGCATAATTTCAGTTCAGTTTTGTTCATTAACATGGTTTAAGGACATGGCATTTCTAAGACGAGCTACAACAGTGTTACATATTTAAATTAAAATTTCAAATAAAATTCTATGATGTTAATGATGATTACAAGCTTGATTCTCAATAGAGTCTACTTTTCAAAGTAACCTTTGTGTGGCTTACTTGTGAAAGACTTTTTGAGAGTGTAGATAAATTGGATCTACTAGTTCCCGCTTATGTTCATGTTTATTTATTCTTTCTTAAGAAATGTAAGGAGGTTACTTAAGCCTGCTTTCTCCTTAGAGAAACCTTAATACCTTCTCTGAGTAAACTCTGTTTGCATAGTGTTCAGTGATCCTCATAATTAAGGATTGTACAATGTGCTCATTGGGAGGCAAGAGTCACCAGTGTGCAACTTCTAGGGTCCTCTGGCTTTTTTCCCTGAGGGAGGGAATCTTTACCCTCTATGCCCTCTAGTCACAGGGCTGCAGTATTCATATTCAGGAGAAGCCTGGTGTCTATGAGGCTGCTCCTTCAGGCAAAGGAATATCATAGAATTAAGACAAGTTAGAACTGAGAGTCCATAAGTGATGCAAATGGTTAATATGCTTGGCTGTTAACCCAAAGGTTGGAGGATCAAGTTTACCCAGAGGCACCTCGGAAGAAAATCCTGGTGATCCACTTCTGAAAAATTAGCCACTGAGAATCCTATGGAGCAGAGTTCTATTTGTTATGCTTGGGGTCTCCATGAGTCAGAGTTGACTCAATGGCAACTGGTAAAACTGGTAGAGCTCAGCCAGGGCTGGGGTTTGAAAGAAGAGGAGAACCTATCAGCTGAAAATACCTAGCTCAGGGTGATAGAACCTGGAAGCTGGAAGTGACTTATAGAGAATTTAGGATCCCACTGATATGGTGACCAGCCCTGACTATTCCCAGGCCTGTGGTCACTTGGCCTGGGAGATAGAACAAAAAAAAAAAAAATAGGATTTCTGATGGAAAAGAGAACATTTAAGGAATATGATGTGGTCAAATACTGTGATAAAGATCAATGAAAAACACCCATAAGATTTCTTAGTGAATGTTCAACGTTCACTGAATTCCCATCCCCCCTGTTCCTTAGCTACCTCTTATCAATCCATGGCCAATGACTTCCATAGTACCCCTTCTGGAACCCTCCGTCTTTTTTTCCTGTCTTTCTATCAATCCTGTCTTGACAATTCCCATTTCTGAATCTACTATCTCTGCTCCTACTGGAAAAAGCCCTACAAACATGCCAACTGGCCCCCTTTCAAGAGGATGAATTACCAGTATTGTTGCTTGGCTGAGTTGATTTTCTTCCTCACTTCTTATAGCTGTTTTAACTCTTCTCTGAACACTCTCAACAGATGCCCTTCCCTCTTATATACAGTGAGAAATGTTCTCATCTTTACCTCCTTGCTTTTCTCCCACTTCAAGGGAAGAAGCCATCTTCTTTGTTTTCAGGATAAACTCTCCACTGTTGCTCTTGATTTTCTCCCTGATCTGTTATCTTCCACCTCCACTGTCTATTGACCTAGTGCATCCTCAAATAAATTACCCTCTTCATATTTTCCCCAAGGAACCATCTCCTCTTGCTTCTGCACTCTTCAATGCCAAACATGTGTTGTCTCTACTTCTTCATTATCCTATTTGCTCCTCAACTCTCTCTCTCACAACATTACTGGAACAGGTCTCCTTAAGGTAGTGATGTCCCTGGGACCACCTAGCTTCTCAGTATAGGACACAAAATGATTTTCCAGATGAGAGATTAAGATGTTTTTGTGTTGCTTCATTTCAACATATGCCCAGGAAGAATAATTCTCATGGTGAAAAAGCAGTGCACATATTATAACTGTTGTTCTCCTATTAAAAAAGGTAGTTTACAGCTTGTAAGAACAGACTCTTCCCACCCTCCCACCTCTGCCCCTAGAACTCTAAAAAGCTAGTTTTATTTTGGGTAGGAGAAAAATGTGACTCATAAACATTTTTATTTTTCCTGAATTGACCCTTGTGTAAGACAAGGTTGTTCACTCCTTTTCCAAAGTCTGTGGAAGCCAGTTTGTTCAAAGGTATTAGTGTTATGAAAAGCCCTTTCAGAAAAGCACACATGAATTTAATTTATTGAGATGGGCAATTTTACGTGGAAGTTTAGTTTCTGACCCTTGTCAGAATCAAGAGAGAAATCATCAGGCTCAATTTTGCTGTTTAAATCGATGTGCTCAGGAGCATGACTAAAAACTGGGTAGCTTGACAAGTCACATAAATAAAATAAGGATGTTTATCCAGGTATCCATGATCATTCTCAGCACCTGAAGGAACCCATTTCCCTGCTGGTACAAGGAAGTCTGAATTGGTAGACTTCAGGGCATTCTTAGAAGTTTGAGCAAAGGTGTTCTGAATGCAAACTATGTGAAGTTCTCCTTTTTCCCGTGATATTTAATTTTTCTTAAAACATTTTATGCAAAAGTAATATAAGTTCATTTCATGAAATTTGGAAACTTCAGAAAATCACAATGAGAAATTTTAAATTAGGTATTCAGAAAAACATTCTGGTTTCTATCTTTCTAGTCTTTTCCTAATGTATACATGCTGTTCTTGTGTGCGAGCCTATATGACAGAGTAGAACTGCCCACAGGGTTTCCTAGGCTGTAGCCTCTACAGAAATGGATTGCCAGGTCTTTTCTCCTATGGAACTGCTACTGGTTTTGAGCCCCCTGCCTTCTGGTTAACAGCCAACTGCTTAACCATTGCACCAACAGGCCTCCTTAATCCATACATAGCTACTTAAAAAATAACTGGGAACATAATGAATTATTGTTGTTACCTGCTTAATTTCACTCTGTCTTGATAATTTGCCTGAAGTTACTAAGTATTCTTTTGCATCAGCATTATTTATTTTGGCTGTATGTGGCCTATTCTGTGAGCATGCCACGATTAATTCAATCAATATATCTTTTGGGATACTGAGTATTTTTCCAATTTGCTTTTATCAGAAATAATGTTGGGATGACTGTTAAAGAGATAGACCATTGTCCATAGCTCCAATTAGTGTCTGAAGATACATTCCTAGTAATAAAATTGCTAAGTCAGATCTGACAGCATGGCTTTAGGGATTTTGTCATGTGCTGCCAATCTGAGCATTTATACTAGTTTATTCTCCCATCAGCAGGTATATAAGAGAACCTCCTTCCTGTGCCCACCTCTACCACACACTATACCTGTACCAATGCTCTGGTAGCGTAGTGCCTAAGGTACTTGACTGCTAACCAGAAGGCTGGCGGTTCAAACCCACCAGCCACTCCTTGGAAGGAAGGTTGGGCAATCTACTTCCGTAGTGATACTGCCTCGGAAACTGAAGGAGCGCTCACTAGGAGTCAGGTCAGACTCTAAGGCACATAACATAATGCTGGCTATAGCATTAATAACAAAGCAGCACAAAAACAAAACTTTGCCAACAGGATAGACGAAAAATGGTATTATGTATGGGCTTCTCAAAAGACCTTAATAACACAGTAGAGACAGTTTATTGAGATCTTGTTGTTGTTAGGTACCACCGAGTCGTTTCCAACTCATAGCGACCCCATGAACAGCACAACGAAACACTGCCCAATTCCACGCCAGCTCCATGACCCCTCCTATATTTGAGCTCATCGCCGCAGCCACTGTGTCAATCTATTTTGTTGAAGGCCTTCCCCTCTTTCATCGACCCTCCACCCTAACAAGCATGACATCCTTCTCCAGGGAATGGTCCCTTCTGACAACATGACCAAAGTAGGTGAGACCAAGTCTGGTCATTCTTGCTTCTAAGGAGCATTTCGGGTGCACTTCCTCCAGGACAGATCTGTTAGTTCTTTTAGCAGTCCATGGTACTTTCAGCATGCTTCATCATCACCACAACTCAGAAGCAACAACTCTTCGTCAGCTTTCCTTATTCACTGCCCAGCTCTCACATGCATACGAGGTGATTGGAAATATCCTGGCTTGTGTCAGGCGCACCTTATTCCTCAAGGAGACATCCTTGCTCCTCAACACTTGAAATAGTCCCTTCGTGGTTGACCTGCCCATTGCTACATGTCATCTAATGTCTCGATTGCTGCTTCCATTGCCATAGATTGTAGAACCAAGCAACGTAAATTCTTTGACAACCTCAATCTTTTCTCCATTTATTGTGATGCTGCTCATTGGTCCAGCTGTGAGGCTTTTTGTTTTCTTTATATTGAGATGTAATCCATACTGCAGACTGTATTCTTCAATCTTCATCAGAAAGTGCCTCAAATCATCCTCACGTTCAGCAAGCAAAGTTGTATCGTTTGTGTATCTCAGGTTGTTAATGATTCTTCCTTCAACCCTGATGCCACGTTTTTGTTCATATAGTTCAGTTTCTCGGACTATTTGCTCAGCATATAGATTGAATAAATATGGGGAAAGGATACAACCCTGACACCCTCCCTTCTTGATTTTAAACCATGTAGTGTCCCCTTGTTCCGTTCGAATGACAGCCTCCTGGTCAATGTACAGGTTCCTCCTGAGTACAATTCAATGTTCAGGAATTTCCATTCTTCTCAGTGCTATCCATAATTTGTCATGATCCACACAATCAAATGTCTTTGCATAGTCAATAAGACACATGTTAACATCTTTCTGGTATTCTTTGCCTTGAGCCAAGATCCATGTGACAGCAGCTATGATATCCGTTGTTCCATATCCTCTTCTGAATCCAGCTTGCACCTCTGGAAGTTCTGTCAATATACTGCTGCAACCGTTTTTGAATTATCTTAGTAAGATCTTACTTGCGTGTGATATCACCTTTCTTTGGAAGGGGTACAAATATGAATCTCTTCCAGTCAGTTGGCCAGGTAGCTGTCTTCCAAATCTCTTGGCATAACTGAGTGAGTGCCTTCAATGGGGCATCCGTTTGTTGAAATATCTCAATGGATATTCATTCCATCAATTCCTGTAGACTTGTTCTTCACCAATTCCTTCATTGCAGCTTTGACTTCCTCCTTCAATACCATTGGTTCTAGATCATATGCCACCTCCTGAAATGGATGAAGATTGACCAGTTCTTTTTAGTACAGTGACTCTGTGTATTCCTGGCATCTTCTTTTGATGTTTCCTGCATCATTCAATATTTTG
>NW_006921726.1:6112586-6151362 GCF_000298275.1 Orycteropus afer afer
TTTGGCTCTCTTGGACTTGTTTTAATTGTCTTTAACTTCAAGTTGAACTTGCATATGAGCACTTGATGGTCTGTTCCACAATCAGCTGCTCGCCTGGTTTTGGCTGAATATATTGAGCTTTTCCATCACCTCTTGCCACAGATGTAGTCAATCTGATTCCTGTGTGTTCCATCTGGTGAAGTCCACGTGTATAGCTGCTGTTTGTGTTGTTGAAAAAGGTGTTTGCAATGAACAAGTCGTTGGTCTTGCAAAATTCTACCATGTGAGTTCCAGCATTATTTCTGTCACCAAGGCCAAATTTTCCAACTCCTGGAGATTCTTTGTTTCCAACTTTTCCATTCCAGTCACCAGTGATAATTAACACATCCTGATTGCATGTTTGGTCAATTTCAGACTGCAAAAGTTGATAAAAATCTTCAATTTCCTCATCTTTGGGTTTGGTGGTTGGTGCATAAATTTGGATAATAGTCGTATTAACGAGTTTTCCTTGTGGGCGTATGGATATTATTCTATCACTGACAGCATTGTACTTCAGGACAGATCTTGAGACATCCTTTGTGATGATGAATGCCACACCATTCCTCTTCAAACTGCCATTCCTGGCATAGTAAATCATATGGTTGTCTGATTCAAAATGGCCCAAACCCATCCACTTCAGTTCACTAATGCCTAGGATATCAATCTTTATGTGCTCCATTTCATTTTTGACAACTTCCAATATTGCTAGATTCATACTTCGTACATTCCATGTTCTGATGATTAATGGATGTCTGCAGCTGTTTCTCCTCAATTTGAGTGGTGCCACATCAACAAATGGAAGTCTCAAAAGCTTTACCTTATCCATATGCATAAGGCAGGGTTTACTCTGATAATGCAGCTCTTTCCCTGTCCTGTTTTGAGAGCTTTCTAACCTATCCGGACTATTCATAAAGTTTTGTGGTAATGTATCAGATAGTGTTTCTTTGCTATTCATAAGGTTTTTCCTGGCCAATGCTTTGAAAAGTGGACAGCCTCTTCCTTCTTCCTAGTCTGTCTCAGTCTGTAAGCTGGGCTGATACCTGTGTATCATTTGCACCCCGCTGGGTTTGAACCAGTGGCAGTGCTAGACACTAGGAACATGATATAGTGAACAAGATTGACAGACATGGCCCTTGTCCTGTGGCCACTCCTACTAAAATGACAGACGATTGCATCAGCAACAATAACGTGTGGTAAAAGCTACCGGCAGAAGAAACATGAGGCAGTCTGGGAGTACCCGTTTAAGTCAAGTGGGGTAGGGGTGGGCAGCGATGCTTTCCAGAAAGAAGACATGTTTAAAGTGAGATATAATGGGTGGGCAGGAGATTGGCAAAAAGTAGAGATGTTTCAGGCAGTGGAACAGCATGAGAGAAAGAATTATGGCAAGTTTGAAAAACAAAAACATTCCACATATAAGGAGCGCAGAATGAGCGGAGGTGGTTATTATGCCAGAGGTTAAGTGAAGCTGTTGTTGCCATCATCAAGTTGGCACTGACTCACGGTCAGCCCATGCACAATGGAGTATTCCTGCACCACCCCTATGATCAGTTTTGGATCACAGCATTGTGATCCATAGGTTTTCACTGGCTGATTTCTAGAAGCAGATCACCTGGACTTTCTTTGTAGTCTTAGTCTGGGACTTCCACTGAAATATGTTTAGGATCATAGCAACACAGCAATCTGCACTGCCAGATGTGTGGTGGCTGTGCATGGGGTGCACTGGCCATGAATCAAACCAGGACCTCCTGCATGGAAGGCTAGAAATTTACTGAACTATCACTGCCTTCTAGAGAGGGTAGGAAGGCCACATTGAGGTATCAGAATTGTTTCTAGGCAAACACAAAATCTACAAAGTTTTCTCTTTGTTTCTTAGCAGAGGAGGAAAATGATCAGATTCACCTTTTAGAAGGATGGACTGCCTGCTTTGTGAAGGTCAGAGAGAACAGACATGTATTTATTCACCTCACAAGAAGGAAGATGTTGACATTAGGCATTTTCTAGGGAAAAAAATTCTACTACACAATTTTGTAAAAAATCAAATGCTCAGTTGAAAAAAACCATTCTACTAGTGTTGAAAAGAACCATTCTACTAGTGTTATCTTCAATCTACCTTCCAGATATTGCAAATATATTGGTGGAACAAATCAGATAAGCAGAGAGCAGGACTCCCTCCTGTACTGAATGGCTCTTTGGTATAATGACATAAGGGGGAACATGGTTTGATTTTCAACTCTATTATTTCTGCCTGTATGTTGTAATTTCCTAATGTTCTTTCTTGACTCCTCTTTTTATGGGTGGGGGGACTATTTTACCATGTTTTACATACTTTTGCTTAAGTCTTGTTTGAAATAAGGCAGAATAAAAATCATTAAATAAACAAAGAGGGGGATAATTAACAGGCGAATACAACTTCTGGTTAGAATCTTCATATGTGATGTGAAAATAGATTAGAAGAAACCAAAGACTTCTTTTTCAGACTACAAATAGGATGAGAACTAGCAGTGATAATGGCTCTGGGATAAAGAGACAATATATTAAGTGGCATCCAGGTTATGTTTAAAGTATGATTTATCAGGAAATGAAATCTTTAAATATCATGGAAATATTGAAGTTTAGCTGTTCTAATAAAGAGATATATTTTTGAAATAGAAAAAGATTAGAAAAGTGTGCTCATTTCTCATCTTAGTTAAACTGTGATTTCTGCTAAGAAATGTGGTCAGGACTAAATCTGAAAGACCTGAAGGGGTAATTTTGTCAAGAACTAGATCTTGTTATTTTAGACCAATTATTCAATATATTCTTTCTCCTATTCATAGCATGCAGTCCTTGATCAAAAAATCCATCTGCTTTCCCAACTCCTAAGTTGAAATCAATTAGATGGTAATGTGTTTTGCTTGGGTTATACAGATTTTGGAAAGTGTCCCAAACCTGGACATACACACACACACACACACACACACACACACACATATACACACACTCCTTTTATCATTTATTCTTTACTTTAAAAGATATTTAATTTTTTTAAATTTTATTTTCCTTCATCTTTTTGTTCCTTTTATCATTTAAATTCCTTAGTAGTTCACAGACATTTCTATTTCAAGTGCTATTTTATAGTCTGGTTTCAAAAAGTAAGATAAGGAAAAGGCTAAGCAGGCTTCCTTGGCCTGAGTTACCACAGAGGTAACTTAGAGGGCTTAGCTGGAACTTCCTACCCCATGTTTCTATCTGAATGTGGTCCAGGGTTCAGGAGCATCAGCATCACATAAAAACTTGTTATAAATGCAAGTTCTTGGGCTCTAGCACCCTGTTTTAACCAGTCCCCAAGTGATCTGGATCCTTCTAAAGTTTGAGAACCACTGATGACTACTAATGATTAATATTGGCCCCATCTGGCCAAGACAACATACATAAATCCATCTTCACTCCAACTTCAGCAGGGATTACAGCTGGCCCAAGTAATTCATACTTCCAGGTGTCCTTTGATACAGAGAATCTCTCTCTCTCTCTCTTTTTTTTTTTTTTTTTTAGAACTAGCTCTGTTATCAACTGGGTATATCCCTTAATATCTCTGTACTATCTGCTTTGATTCAATTTAGCCATACAGCTAAAAATGTTTTGGTCATTAAAATAATTTAAGGGAGAGATGAAACAAGTACAGCAAGATCTTGATAACTGTTGGTTCCAGGTGATGGGCAATATTGGGGTTCATTGTATTATGTCTACCTTTGTGCCTCTTTGAACATTTTCATAATACAATTTTTTTAAGTGCTTTAAAAGTATATGGTAACATTGCTGTTATAACCTGGTTTCCTTTAGCATAACTAAACATACAGAACAGGAATGGGTGGTCTGAGTTCTACTTCTGACTCTAATGTTAATTAAATGTTTTCAAATTATGTCACTTCTCTGGTCCTTAGTTTCCTTAATTGTACAGTGAGGGATGTACTAGTGTTCTTTCAGCGGCAAGACTGAACCCAAATGAAACTGCCTTAGGCAAAAAGGCAGGGAAACCATAGGGAAAGCAAAGCTTCTACTCCACATAGCTATGTGATCTTGAGCCAATTATTTTACCTCTTAGCCTCAATTTATGTAAAATGGGAGATACTTACTTCATAGAGCTGTTGCAAGACTTAAATGAGATAATGCAAGTGAAGCACTTAGCCCAGTGCTCATACAGTAAGCACATAGTGTTCACCTGTTCATTTCAATTCATTCAGTCATTAAAATATCTCTTTGCTAGGCACTTTGCTACGTGTATGTATACAGCAGTAAACAAAATAAGACAGTTTTGTTTCAAAAGGTAGATAGGTATTACACAAATAAGTACAAGAACATATGCTATCTCAATCTGTAAAATCTATTACAAGGAAAAGAGCCAGTGAAATGAGAAAATTATAGGAAGGATCTATTTAGGTAGGGCTGAGGGTAGAGGCTGATAAACTTGCATAAACTGCTTCTTCCATTTTTTTCTACCCTCAAGTTAATTTTTATCCATACTGAAGATTTATGGATATATATTACAATATGGAAAGATACATGCACTCAAAAATTTCATGTAATTATAAATTATAGCTGTGTGATGCTTGTGAAACATGTTTCTAATAACAACAATTAAAATGGCAAACATTTGATTTTCAATGATAACTTTTAATAAAGAATTTAATTTCATTATAGCAAATTACAACAAACCACCACCACCAACAAAAGAAAAATCTGCATCAGGAAAAACTGCATTGGTTACATGCAAAATATTTTCTTTTTTTCAAATGTTAGTGCTCTTGCACATCTTCAACAGTAGCTGTAATGGCCTTTACTGGAAAAAGAAGAATTAGTATCTCTGTGAATGGTTCTTGCAGGAGTGAATTTACATAGGGAAGATCAGGAAAGCAGGTGAATGGGTTTATGGGTTGTGATGATATTGCAAAAGAAATCTAATTTTCAATAAATGGAAAAAATATATGGATAAGGAAAATAGCATTATTTGGTGGGAGCCGAGTGGGCAGAAAAAGACCCAGTGATTTCCTTGAAGTAAAAAAAAAAGTCTTTCATATTCATTCACCCACTCATGCAAATAGTTTCATGGCTCATGCTGAGGGCTGAATGATGATTTATTTCAAAACTCATATACAAAACTGAATTACATTTGAAATTGAGATATCTTTCTATTGAGCATCAGTGCATGGGCTTTTTCTAGCTTTGGCTTTTCTGCCCAAGGCTACTGCAGAAAAGAAACTAATTGACTAAGAGTGGGTGGAAGTTTGTCAACACATCTTTATGAATTATTTATTCCCTTTTAAAATACATTATTTCTTTGTTTACTAAATACTAGTCTTCATGTAGCACTGTCAAAGTGGAACCTTCTATAGAAATCAGGAACAAATGAGAAGAAAAACATAAACTTCCATTTCATGCTTACTTACTTATTACACTTAATAAATGTACTTTAAATTACATACCTTTTAAATAACTCACTAGAGAAATGTAGCCTTTTGTTTAAGAAATATCTTGGTGAGATCTATGAAACGTTATATTAAATTAAGAAAGCTTTATATTTTGAGCAGCTCTGCAGGTAACTGGTTTACACAAAAATTAATCTTATCCTTCTTAGTCATTTTTTCAAAATGAATGATTTTTAAATTACAAAAATAACATTTCTTCTCTTCAAAAACAAAAGAAAACCCCAAACTTTAAGCAAACCAAGCCAATTTAACTTTTATTTCCTGCATAAATCCCACATTTGAGCTTTGACCTCAAGTTTTTGGGAAAGGTCTCTACAGATAACGATTTTGAAATTTTCTTCTCAGAATCTTATGCAGGAGTTTTCTACTTCTGTATAGCTCTCAAGTTACAAGCTGTCAGGTAGTTTAGAACTTAACGAAATTCTGAAGAAAATAAGGGCACAAAATATTTCAAAACAAAATGAAGAAATTTTAAAATGTGCTCAAGAGCATTAAGAAGAAATGTAAGAATAAAGCAATATTTTTGGTGTGATCATTTTTAGAACATGGAGAATGGTAATATTATATTATATTAATAACAACTTCTTTTTTCCCCCTAAGGAGGAAAACACAGCAGGTCTGACCTGAGTGAGTTTTTGAAAACAGAATGAAAGAATCTTATTAACCTTGAAGGAACATGGAAAAGATTGGCTTTAAATACACAAACAAAAAGCCAAAACAAACTTTATCCCATTATTGACCTCTGAGATTCAGCCTTCTAATTCAGAGAAAAGTAAATAGTGAGTTATGAATCATGGTACATCCATTCATCTTAAATTAAAGATGTTACATTTGCACAAAAACTTGAATTCAACAAAGAGGAAATTCTGATCCATGAAAATCAGTTTCCAGTATGGTGGCTCAATCTCTTACTGGATTTCTCAAGCTCTTTAAGGGCAGGAACCACATATCAAATTCCTCTATTACTTCTATTTCCCATAACACCTGCTCAAGCACTGCTTGCCACATGCGGACACTTACATACCTTTTTTTTTTCCCCCTTTTTCTTTTTCTGTCTGAGCTAGTGGTTTAATTCTTACTGCATGGGATCTCAGTGAATTTTTAATTTACAGAACTCTATAAAAATGCAGCTTCATCCACCTAAATAAAATTGTTGTTGTTATGTGCCGTCGAGTCGGACCTGACTCATAGCGACCCCTCCTTGGGTTTCCGAGGCAGTATCACTACGGAAGTAGGATTGCCAAACCTTCCTTCCAAGGAGTGGCTGATGGGTTTGAACTGCCAGCCTTCTGGTTAGTAGTCAAACGCCTTAGGCACTATGCTACCAGAGCTCTCTAAATAAAATTAGGGTCATTGAATTTTAAAGAGTCTTTGAAAAGTTTTAATGAGACACAATTTATAGAATGGAGGTTAGTATATCAAACTGTATCCCTTCAACTTTGTGGATTACCTGGGACTTGTGTGCACATACAGCTGCCCAGAGGTGTCAGTGTTCACCTCCAACTGCCTCTCCTGGCCTTCTTGGCACCTTGGGCCTTTGACAGTATTTGCAGATGCAAGTGTCTGAGGGGGCCAGGCTGGAAATATCAATTAAGGAGTAAAGTGGTCCTACTTTAAAAACAGGGGCAGTGAGGACTGTGGGAATGTACAAAAGAAGACTGGAAATCTGGGGGTTTATGTTAAAATTTTCTGTATTTAAATGATTGCAAACTAATGCAAACTGTAGGAAAACACAGAAGGCCAAACAAAAATGCCTCTCCAGGATTTGGTCTGCTGGCTGCTATTTTGCAATCTTTGGTCTAAGTGAATGATTTCTTCTGTGAAGAAAGCATCTCCCTAACTGTGCTCACAAAGTTCTTTTGCCCTATATTTGATCTCTTCTACCTCCTGCTTCAGCTACTCTCCTTCCCTCCAGTACTTCCTCAGTCTTCTGCCTCAGATGCCTCTAAGACCCAGCTTAGGCATCAAAACAACTCCTTCAAGAAAATGTCCCTTTGCCCCTTTCTCCTCCCTGACCTTCCTTCCCCATGACTGGTCTAAATGTCAGTTCTCTGGCCTCTCTCAGTACTTAGCTCTTATGCTGAATGCTCTGTAGCCTTATCTACACAGCCCTACCATGTAATTTTCAGTATAATTATTCTATTATTTATACTCTCTGTACCTAAGACAAGGAGCTCTGGTGGCATAGTGCCTAAGGCATCTGACTGCTAACCAGAAGGCTAGAGGTTCAAACCCACCAGCCACTCCTCAGAAGGAAGATCCAGCAATCTAATCTAGTTCTGTAGTGATACCGCCTTGGAAACCCAAGGAAGGGTTGCTGTGAATCAGATCTGACTCGATAGTAGTGAGTTTGGTTTTGGTTTTTAGTACCTAAGACTGGAGCCGAAAACTGTTGGTTGAACTGCACTTGTACAGTGGCCTTAACACTACCATACATTATGCCAAACAACAGGAATAGCATATGATCATTTTAAACCTTTACCCATCATTTTATTTGAAAGGAGAGAAAACAAAGTGACTGGATATTAGACAAAATGACCCTATATAATTAGCAAAAGATGTTTGCTCTATAACATATTTCTCAATTGATTGTAAGTGATAGGTCACTATGATATAATAATTAATTTCTTATATGCATATATATCTGAATATACTCTGGTTATAAAAAGGGACACGAAAACTGAAGAATCTCCTACTTTTAGGATTGCTTTCAATGAATGTTCGTAAGTGATAATACTTCAAAATTGTCATAAATGCTTTTTCTATGACAACAGAAGATAGCAATTTAACTTCCAGAAAATCCTGGCAAACCTCATTCACAGTGTAACGAATAATGTGATGACGGGTACAAAGACTTTTTGTTGACTTTTTCACACTGTGGTTCATAATAGTGAATGATTTTATTTTAAGAACAAGGTTCCCTATATTAGTATTGCTATTATAAAGTTAAGGAACTCTGGTGCTATAGTTGGTAAGGCATTTATTTGGCTGCAAACCAGAAGATCAGCAATTCAAACTCACCAGCTGCTCTATAGAAGGAAGATGAGACAATCTAGTTCCATAAAGATTTATAGCCTTGGAAATGCAATGGGGTTGCTGAGTTCGAACTGACTCGATGGCAGTGGGTTTAGTAGGTATTATAAAGTTGAGACCAAATTTGTTCTTTGTGCCACTTCAAATGACTGGTAATACTAAAAAAGAAATTTTCTATACTTTTAAATGTTTATGTTCTTATTACATTTGCAATATATACACCAAGAGACTAATCATAACAATCCTTGGAAACTCGGCAGAGCTTAAGCGTAGTCGGGGTCCATGTGTACTAGACTAATGTGACGGGGTGATGAATAATATTCACGGCTCCCCTGTAGCCCACAAAATGTTTACATTTGCTTAAGTGCTTACTGGTAAAACCTTCAGTAAATTTGAAAAATGTCTCCTGTAAATCCCTATAATACTTAAGCTAAACCCTGTTCTTTAAGCTAATAATGCCAACCAAACAATCCATTCATTTCATTTCTAAAACTCAATCTTCATCATTCAGTTAAAAACCCAGGTATTGGCTGACCCCTATTTGAAGTGTTTTAATTTATCCTTTCTAAATAACCTTTCACTCTGCTCTTATCGTTCAATCTCTCCTGCTTACAACCCATGCCTAACGCTCACAAGTTATGGATCATTCTCATCTGATCCATTAAGTTGGAAAAACTAATACTGACATGTATTATTGCCCTTTCAACATTAGGAAACCTGGAAAACAGATAATTCAATGGAGACATAATCAAAATACAGATGCCTTTCAAATTAAAAATGAAGAAGAGCCAGCTCAGGCTCCACCTCCTTCAAAAGGCTTTCACAGCCCACTCTGGTCCTCATCCATATCTTCTTTCTCTAACCTCCCCAAAGAACTTGTTTGTATCACTTTACTCATTTCATTGAACACATATTTAAGTGTTGCCTTGGTCTCTCCACCAAGCATTTATGCATTTGGTGAATTTTTTTCATTAAAAACAAAACAAAATACAACAAAATTGGCACTGCTGGTCACATTAGCTAAACCAAAACCAAACCAAACTCACTGCCATAGAGTGAAATCTGACTCATAGTGACCCCTCCTTGGGTTTGTGAGGTGGTATCACTATGGAAGTAGATTGCCCCATCTTCCTTCTGAGGAGTGGCTAGTGGGTTTGAACCACCAGCCTTCTGGTTAGCAGTGAAATTAAAATTAAGCAATCAATAAACTCTTGATGAACTGAATTAAAAGAAGGGAATTAAAGATTAATATTCATTAGGATAGAACAGGAAAAGCTATTAAAAAATATAAGTAAGATGGCAGATTAAATGTGTTTCTGTGCTTCTGTCCTCTTTGAATACAAAGAGAACATAAAATAGAAAACTCCCACTTTGATAGAACCATGAAATACTCTTACAAAAGGATTGGTAAACACAGTGGAAATGGGAGGATATTGAGAGATGTTATATAAGTGTAGATATTAGCAAAACACAAAACACAGTAATTAAGGCTCTTTTCCTTAGGATTTACACTGTGAAACAGGGAAGGAATTTGCCATAAAGTGTGTGTGTTAGGAGTGGGAGGTGCATGATAGCTAAAAAGTTATAAAGCAGAATCTGTGCTTGAGATACACACTGGGCCAAGTGCAAGCCATACTCATGCAGAAACACAAACTGAGCAAGTGAGGAAGTATTTAATGTGGTGTAGTGCCTAAGGCATTTGACTGTTAACCAGAAGGCTGTTGGTTCAAACTACCAGCCTTCCTCAGAAGGAAGGCTGGGCAATCTACTTCCATAGTGATACCACCTCACAAACCCAAGGAGGGGTCACTATGAGTTGGATCCAACTCAATGGCAGTGAGTTTGTTTTTTTGTTTTGTGAATTGGAATTGAGAAACTAACACCCTCAGGGAGAAAGAAAGCAGAAGTTCTAGAAGGAGAGTCCCATGTCCTTTGTGCCACCCCTAATGCTTAATTTTCCTGACACATCTTTCTTTACCACAGGGGACTGATTCATAGACAGAATATCTGGCCTAAACTTGGCCAATTTCATTTTTTCTCACATGGCTTTGGGATGGTGACAGATAACTCAATGGAAAGATTTGGGGCTAAGGCTGAAGGTGCCATTTTGATGATAAGTGAAGTTAAGTGAAAGAGGGATCAGAAGAATCAATATGCAGAGACAGTGAAAAATGAAGTTAAATATATGAAAAAACAGAGGTGAATAGTAAGGACGGAAGCTAAACTGTAACTGGTTAAGTGGTAAGTAGGCCATTCTATTTGGTTATAAAAAGAGGAAACAAAGAAGAGTAACCAGAGAAGCAGTAGGATTTAATCATAATGTCTTTTTAAGATAGAAGGACCACCTATCCAAATATTAAGTTAGAAGAAAATGTCCTAGTGAGATAGCAGGGTTGGAAGAAGTATTGTGAGAGACAGTCTAATCAAAGAACCTGTTCTCAAGCAAGCTGGTCTTATGTCTTAGAGCTTGGAAGACTATGAGACAAAAAATAGGTCCCCAGGGGCCTCCCAAAACTTCTAAAAATAGGTGTTATATTCTGGCAGCTATAATCTGCTATAACAAAAAAGGAGCTTTGGTGGCGTAGTGGCTAAGGCATTTAACTGCTAACCAAAAGGGTGGTGGTTCAAATCCACAAATCACTCCTTGGAAGGAAGGTTGAGCAATTAATTTCCGTAGTGATATCGCCTTGGAAACCCATGGAGGGGTTGCTATGAATTGTTTTTGACTCGACAGCAGTTTGGTTTGGGGTTACAATCTGCTATGTTGCCCTCTTAAGAACAGAGGCACTGCTTAGGAAGAAGTATCAGGGACATTCACTTTTAACCAATCTTCTTCCTCTGCTCCATCCTCTTGGCCATCCTAAAACTATTAAATTCATTTTATCACTTAGGGCCAGTGTTTCAAATAGACAAGGAATTTCATTAAATGGGAAGAATTCAAGGACATTAGATACCTGTATGATATATAAAGGGTGGCAGGAGAGAAAGAAGTTACTAATGAGGATACAGAAATGGCACAGAAACAGGAGGCTTAGAGGTGTCAAAGGCAAACCACTTCTTGATTCTGCCTACAATAGTATTGCCAACATTTTTATCTTGCCAACCAGAAGCTGTGGATACCTTGGCTGCTTTGTGGCTGTGCTTATACTTGGCTGAAAGGGAACGAAGTAGTTGGACTCTAAGTTAATAGGGTTAAACCCTGTGGTGAAGAACTGATACCAGAGGTTAAGACAGCTCCATTATGACCCCTCTGGAGAACTCTCTAAAATTCCTCAGATGCAGATGGAAGAGCTTTTTAGCTAAATGTACTGTGATGCTGGGCTTATCCATGTGCATCAGGGATGCTTCGTAATGTGATGTGATGTACAATGTACTCAAGTTTATCAAGTGGCCCCCAAGCCATTAAAGATTCTGATAAATAATTCTACCATAAAGCCCCTAGAGCTGAAGTAAAAAGCAGAAAGCCATGGGGTCAAGTGTTTCCAGAGGAATTACATTTGGTAAATAGAAGCTGCAAAAGGATGTTTCTATTAACCATCCACAATTATTGTAAGGCAACATATTTCTCTGGAACAGACAAGCGGTACAGCTAATAACTTGAGTGCCTAAAAGAGTTGGGATGCATTTAAACACAGAATTCTAGTATAAAAATGTCTTTTCTTTCTACTAGTGAGCAAAACAGTAAAAGTAGTGTTTTCTCAAAGAATATTAACTATCACTTTTTTCTTACTTTAAGTGATACTTCACACATATAGAATGGAATCTTATGAAGGCAGATGGCAGATAACTGAAATTTATGTAGTCTGGTGGTGTAGTGCCTAAGGCACTTGACTGCTAAGCAGAAGGCTGGCGATTCAAACCCACGAGCCACTCCTCGGAAGGAAGATTGGGCAATCTACTTCTGTAGTGATGCCACCTCAGAAACCCAAGGAAGGGTTGCTATGAGTCAGGTCCGACACATAACAACAACAATCCTCTGTATTTCCCTTGTGAAAATGAAACAAATAATGTAACTTCATAGATATTACTGTCACTAAATGGAAATTCAGGTGTAAAGATTTCCCCCTTTGATTCTCCAAAAAAATGTATACATTCTGATGGTTTAAAATGCAAAGGGTATATTTTTATGGTAACTATTTCAAACATAGTCATTATCTTACTATTTCTTCTTTACTAAATATATTCAAGGTCATTTTATCCATCATCTGAAATGACACAGACAAAAGGCAGCTCAGTAAAAAGAAAGGCAAGCAGTACTAAGAATAATAAAAGATGTAATAGGAGTGATATATTTTCTTGAAACACAGTGGAGCTGCAGTTTATTCAGGTCATCCCTAAGGTGAAAATATATTACACTCAAGATTATCTTTCAAAATCCCCTAAAGTCACCCATAAAGCACGTGCAAGGTACATATGTACAACTCTGGAAAATAACTGGCATACTCACTAAGGTTTGAGAATTACTGAGTTAAATTAAAGGAGGGAATAAAAGAAAAGGCTATATTTAGAATGCTAGCCATTCAAACCATTTTGGTTTAAGATGATTCTCAGTAGAGGAGAGTGGACAAGAGTAAAGCAGTCCTCTTTCCCTGCAGGGCTCATTCCTTTCTGTTTTAGAGGAGCTCTGGTAGCATAGTGCCTAAGGGACTTGATTGCTAACCAGAAGGCTGGCAGTTCAAACCCACCAGCCACTCCTCAGAAGGAAGATGGGGCAATCTACTTCCGTAGTGATACTGCCTCGGAACCCAAGGAGGGGTCACTATGAGTCGGGTCCAACTCGATGGTACATAACAACAACAACACAGACAAATTTACTAAGTGGTAAAGTATTTTTGTTGTGGGGGTGGGTTGTGAGGCTCAGACTAGACAGTGGAGGTGCATGTGATCTGAAGCTATGTTCTAATGTCTACTTTGCCGCTCTAGTTTATATGGGTACCTATACAAAGAGCTGCAGAACTGAAGAAAGGTGGAGATAATAAGTATACAGAAGTGTATTTCAGAGAAGAGGTGAGACTTGAGATATTCCTTGAAGACCAAACAGAAGTTCTAGATAGAGTAAAAAGAAGGCAAGTAGAAGGGAACAGGAGTAAAGGCAGGGAGGCAAGGATGGCAGAGTTTGAGAGAGGTCAGTGATCCACAGAAAAGGGGGAAAAAAGGTTTGAAGAGCATATCCAAGAGTGTGAATGAACATTCAGGGCATAGCAACCAGCATAAACTTTGAACTGAGCAATAGCAAAACCTCATCTCCACTGTAACCAACCTGGACCAGGTGATCATCAGCTTGTGCCTGGATGGCTGATAGCCTCTCTACTGGTCTCTGTCCACACTTTTGTCTCCCTGTGGTCATTCTCCCCAGGGAAGATTAAGAGTTCTTTCAAAAACATAAATCTGATCATGTCTATCCCTTATTTAAAACTTATCAGTGGCTTCCCATTGCATGTGCAATTCAATCCAGACACCATATCATGGCTACCTTCAGACATCATTGTCTACCTTCAGACATTCATTCTGTAATGGTCTCTTTTCTATCGTGTCAAGATGACCTCCTAGACTTTGCAGCTGCTGTACCTTCTGCCTCTGATGCTCTTCCCCAGATTTCTGCAGGCTTATCCTTCAGATCTCAGCTCAAAGGCCACTTCCTCAGCACAGCTTTCCTTAACAGCCCTCTCAAAAGCAGTTTTCCCTCATTACTCTATATTATCTCTGTTTATTGCTTTTGTAAAACTGTTAACAATAGGAGGCAGAGACAAGATTTCATTCTGCTAATAAACTTGGATCAATTCCTCTACAACAGAGACCGTGAAAACCAAGTGAAACAGATACAAATAATGATCCTGGAATTCTGAACATCTAATGAGACAATAAAGAATTAGACTGAAGCACTGACTGGAAAGGGACATGGAGTGAGGATAGAGTAAATATATTCAATATATATTGAAATATATATATATATGTATGGGGAGAGAGAAGAAGCCAGGACCTGATGAAGCATGGCCATTTTGAAGCAAAGAAAGCATTATAAATCAGAGAGAAGAAACCAACTTCATGGAATCCACACTGAGATAGAGAGACAATGTGGACAGACCTGCCTCTGGGGGAATCAAAGTGAGCAGAATACATGCTGGATCTGGGAGAGGAAAGTACAGGGAAACAGGAAGCCAGATTTCCAATGGCATAGGTGACTGTGGAGTGAGGAGGGAGCCAGAGAAGAGGAATGAAACAACTCACCACAAGTGAACACTAGTCATTTGAGTTGCAGGCTACTTGAGGGAGAAGGTCAATGAGGTGTTGATTAGAGACACTAGACTCTAGGTGGCCCCCCACTTAATTGAAGCTGGGCAGGAACTGGATAATCAGTTGCATGTACCCAGAAAGGCACTGGAGACAAGCCAGTGCGTAGTGACTATAAAGGTACACTATGTACTCTAATAAACACACCTTCCTGGTGACTGAAGTGAACCCTCTTCATGCTCTCACCAACAAAGTAATTAGTGACAACACCCTGGCTGCCACCCAACCATCCAGTTCCTAGGCCACCTCTTCAGCAGCCCAGCCACCTATCATAATGCATCCTAACCAGACAGAGCCAGGTTTGCCTGTCCTATGTCACTGACAGGACTTCCTCTCACTGAATGCAAGAGGTGCACCCCTGTGGCCTCATCTCTAGGAGGTGCTCATCTATGCCAGGCTCCTCTCATCTCTGATGGCACATACTCTAGCAGACAGTGGCACAGCGGCTTGCTACCACTGCTGCCAGCTGACCATAATTACAAAAGCCACTCTTCCTTTTCTTTCCCGTGCCCTATTTTTTGCTTTTTCTCTTTTTCCTTTTCTTTTGTACACTATTTCTTCTTTTCTTTCTCTTTTTCTTCTTCTTCTTTTGTTTTTACCATTTTTTCCCTCTTCCAACCTCCTTTTTAAATTTTTTACTTCTCTTTTTTTTCCCCTATCCAATTCAATGGGAGAAGGACATTGATTACCCACCAGACAGCCATATCTACTATATCTACCACCTCACCTAACAGGCAAGTGCCACCACCCACTCCTGCACCACTGGATTAACAACAGATGGTGGACAACACTGCTCATACCAAATGTAGCTCCTCTTCATAACAAAAAAGAAACCTGCACTCACTTTCCCACCAGATATTCCACCTATCTGGAGACAGGTGGAAAGTGCCCTAGTGCTGCTAAACTCACAACTAAAGAAGCATGCCTGCCCCACCCATCCAGATTTGGTGAAACAAAGCAAAATAAAAAAAGCAGGGTGAAACAAACCAACACATAAAAACAACAATTTCAAAATATCTCAGAGACAACAGACAACTTCAATTCAAACAAAGAAGCAGAACAAGATAGAGTAAGCAAGTGAACAAAATAAAGAACCAGGAAACCTTCCTTAGGAAAAACAGGCAACAACTACCTGATGAGGAATTCTCCATCCATCTATCTATCTATCTATCTATCTATCCATCCACACATCTATCTATCTATCTATCCACACATATATCTATCTATCTATCTATCTATCTATCTATCTATCCACACATCTACCTATCTATCTATCCACACATGTATCTCTCAAATATGTGTGTGCGTGTGTGTGTGTGTGTGTATAGGAGCTCTGGTGGCGTAGACCCTAAGGCATTTGACCACTAACCAGAAGGCTGGTGGTTCAAACCCACCAGCCACTCCTCGGAAGGAAGACTGGGCAATCTATTTCCATAGTGATGCTGCCTCGGAAACCTAAGGAGGGGTCGCTATGAGTCAGATCCAACTTGACAGCAGTGAGTTTGGTTTTGGTTCATATATATATATATATTCTTCTGGTATATGTCTGACTTTTCCTTGATTTTGTTTGTGTTTTTTTTTAGCTCTTGGAAGAAGATAACAAAAAGATAAGAAAAAGAAACCTGCACCTACATTCCCACAAGGTATTCCACCTACCTGAAGACAGTTGGAAAGTACCCTAGAGTTGCTAAACTCACAACCAAAGAAGCATGTCTGCCTCACCCATCTAGATATGTTGAAACGAAGCTATATATATACATCTTAAATATATATATATATCTTCTTCCAAGTGCTAAAGAAAACCACACACAAGAAAAAGTCAGACAATATACTAGAAGAATCCAAGAGAACAATACAAGAGAAACATGACAAAATAGACAATTAGAAATTACACAAAACAGCAATAAAGAAATGCAGAAGATAAGCACTAAAATTACAGAGAACGGTAACACATTGGAAGGATAAAATAAAAGAATCAAAGATACTGAAGAACACATTAGCCAACAAGAAAACAAATCCCATGACACAGTTTGCCTGAGGAAAAACTGGAAAGAAGAATGAAGAGAAATGAAGAAAGCTTAAGAATTATATGGGATAATATCAAGAGAAATAATCTACAAAAAGATATCCATCCAAGAAACTCAATGTAACTCATACAGGACAGATCTCAGAAGAAAGTCACCAAGGCACTTCACAATCAAGCTTTTCAAACCCCAGTACAAAGAAAACATCTTGAGGGCAGCTCAGGAAAAACAAAAAGTTACCCACAATGAGCAACCAGTAAGATTAAGCTCTGATTTCTCAGCAGAAGTCATGCAGGCAAGAAGGAAGTGAGATGATATATATAAAACCTTAAAAGAAAAAAATTGCCCACCAAGAATTATATATACAGCAAAACTGTCTCTCAAATATGATGATGAAATTAGAACATTTCCAGATAAAGAGAAATTAAAAGAATTTGTGAAAACAAGGCCAATCTCACAAGAAATTGTAAAGGGAGTTCTTCAGATAGAAAATGAACACTGGAAGACAACAATCTAAGATTATGATACATGACAACCAGAAATCAACCAAGAAAAAGAATTCTCAAAATTAAAATAAGCTTCTAAAATTGCAAATAGTGAACCAGAGGTGTCGACCTGTAAACAACAACAACTACAAAGCAAAAGGAGGAAATAAATGATAAAATTACAAATGAAGAGGAAGTCAGGATGCTATCAATATAGAAGAGACATTTTCAAACTTAGGAAGATAAACACTAACAACAGGGCAACCACAAAGAAAATTAATAAGTCTTCTGACCAAAATAAAAAAAGAAGAAAATCAACAATGAAGAAAGTGAAAAACCAATGATAAAATCAACTCAGCACATAAAAATATTTGTAACAAAGAAACCAACAACACCATAATAAAAAACACAAAAGAATGACAGCAGTAAATCCATATCTATCACTAATTATATAGAATGTGAATGGATTAAGTGCACCAGTCAAGAGAAAGAGAGTGGGAGAACGGATAAGAAAACAAGACCTATCAATATGCTGCATATAAGAGACTCAATTTAGACACAAAGATAAAAATAAATTAAAAATACAAAGATGGAGAAAAACACATCAAGCTCATGGCAACCATATAAGAGTAGGAATGGCAATATTAGTATCTGATAAAATAGACTTTAAGGTGAAAACCAGCCTAAGTGACAAGGAGGGATGTTAAATAATGATAACAGGGTCAATCTAGTAAGAAGATATAACCATATTAAATATCTAGGTACCCAATGAAAGAGCATACAAATAAATAAAGCAAACATTAACAGAACTGAAAAGAGAGACAGAAAGTTCTACAGAAAGTTCAGATTTTTAACACATCACTTTTGACGAAGGACAGAACTAGAAAGAAACTCAACAAAGATACAGAAAATTTCAACATAATCAACCAACTTGACCTTATAGACATATACAGAACACTCCACCCAACAAAAATGCAATACACTTTTCCAATGTGTGTGGATCATTCTCCAAAACAGATCATTATGCCAAGCCACAGAGCAAGCCTCAATAAATTTTTTAAAATATAGAAACATTACAAAAGCACCTTCTCTGATCACAATGCTGTAAAATTAGAAATCAATAATATGAAGATTAGGGAAAAGAAATCAAATACGTGGTGTGGTGTGGTGTAGTAAATTACCTGGTATGGCTTTTCTAGCCATAAGTCTTTGTAAACTTTGTGGTGGAATTTGCTGTGAGCAACTGAGGAGCTCCTGATTGTAAAAGTTATCCACCTGGGGTATTTTTGTTGGGTGTGGCACAAAGCAATGTTCTGGGAATTTCGCTCTCTCTCAGGGGCTTAGAATTCTGATGTTATGATTGGCTAGTTTGGTCACTCTGCCAGGCTCAAAAGGAGGCCTCCTAGAGGCAGAAGTCTCTCTGACTGCTGGCTGAAAAGAACATGCTGCTGAGAGAAACATGCTCTTGAGAGAAATGTGCTCCTGAGAGACATGCAGTGCTGGGAAAGAGATACAAGAGACATGCTTTGCTGAGAGAGACACTGAGGGAGATGCACTGCTGGGAAAGAGACCATGAGAAACTGTTGGCTGAGAGATGGTGGGCTGAGAGAGACTGAGGGTTTTTTCCTGAACTTGAATTATAGCCTGGTGCTTCCCTAATAAATCCCATAACCTGTGAGTTCTGTGTGGCCACTACAGTGAATTATCGAACCCAGCAAAAAGTGCTGCAGGAGGAATGGTTGGTGTCAGGGTTGGTCAAAGGGCTGGAGGGAGGCAGCATGACTGGCCTCGCAGGAATAGGCCTTGGGCTACTGATAGTGATTCTGTCTTCCTTTTGTGCAGTTAGAGGAGGTCAGAAGATGTGTCCTCCTGGCCCCTTTAGCAGTTGGTGTCAGAAGGAGTGGGATTCATTGCAGTGGCTCCAGACTCATAGGAGCATGAGACTTTGTAAAAGAAAGAAGGGGCCTGGGAAGTGAAATTTTGGATTCTTAGATGGCTACTTTGTTTGGTGTTACCTCTTAAAGGAGATAACTGATCCAGAGCCTAGGGCTTTTGGTTACACCCAGCCAAAGGCCCAAGGCCGTATGCATAGAATGGGATTGTAATCAAGGTGAAGAAACAAACCTGGAATGTTTTAAAAAGGATTATGTGTTTTGGATTATGTGTTTACCTGAATGTACTATGGGAATTGAATGTTCTCTTACCTGCTTGTACATTAGAAATGATTATGCAGTGTGGATAACAGAGAGCTTCTAAGTCCACCTTTAGCTGATGGATATGTTTAAAAGAGGAAATAGAATCTGCCCAGCAGAAACACAGGCTTTTGTTTTAAGCCCTGTGTGTAGAGTAGTAGGCTCTTAGGCAGAAAAACTGAGACCCACCCACTACTACTAGTAAGGGAATAGAAGATTTGCATTTGAAGAGAGGACCTGGAGAGAGAGAGAAAAAAAAAAAAAGATTGTTTGGCTTTTTTAATTTCTAGCAGGCAGATAGGCTTTGGGTGCATCAAGGCAGGAAAGACATGGTCCATGAAAGAAATCCCTTCCAGGACTGAAAGTTAAAGGAAGCCAGTGAGTAGTAGAATTGTATGCTACTTGATTGTGACCATGTGGGTTCACTTGAGTGGAAATGGGGGAAGCGCAGCAAAGAAAAACCGGCTGCTGCTGAGTTTAGTACTCTTTGATGTAGGCCATGGAGGCCAGGGATTAGAGGAAGGGCTGGCTCCTCTGAAATGCAAGGAGTTGTGAGCCTATGGGCATTGAAATAGTCCCTGAGAACTGAGGATGTGAGAGAAGGTGCTGGCTGGTCTGAAGAAGGGAAGAGTGTGACTCCCAAACTTGGCAGCTGGTACCCATGACCTAGCTGGGATGGCTAGGGCTGAGCTGACCAGAACCCGACCAAACAGAGAGGAAGGTGTTTGACACTGAGTTGCTGTTAAGTTGCTGCAATATGATGGCTTGCGCTGGGCTGGACTTTGCTTGTTTATGGATGCAGATGCCCAAAGTTCCAAGCACTACAGAAGATTCTTCAGAGAGAAAGGACCATGCTTGTCTCCTCACAGTATTGGTTTGATAGGGATGGGCAAATTAGAAATTGGCTATCCAAAATGGGGGGAGATAAAGGCATGAAGTGGCTGGCTTCATGCTTTCATGAGTGTGATTATTCTTAAACTGATGGTGAAGAGGATGTTCATTTTTGATGTATAAAAGGGATAATGGCTAGAAAAGCCAGGGGGTGGACTGACGTGTAGTAAATTACCTGGTATGGCTTTTCTAGCTAAAAGTCTTTGTAAACTTTGTGGTGGAATTTACTGTGAGCAACTGAGGAGCTCCTGATTATAAAAGTTATCCACCTGGGGTATTTCTGTTGGGCGTGGCACAAAGCAGTGTTCTGGGAAGTTCACTCTCTTAGGTGCTTAGAATTCTGATGTTATGATTGGCTAGTTTGGCCACTTTGCAAGGCTCAAAAGGAGGCTTCCTAGAGGAAGAAGTCTCTCTCTCTCTCTCTCTAACTGCTGGCTGAGAAGAACGTGCGGCTGAGAGAAACATGCTCCTGAGAGACACGTGCTGCTAGTAAAGAGACATAAGAGACATGCATTGCTGAGAGAGACACCGAGGGAGATGCACTGCTGGGAGAGAGACTGTGAGAGACTGTTGGCTGAGAGACGGCAGGCTGAGAGAGATTGAGCATTTTTCCTGAACTTGAATTGTAGCCTGGTGCTTCCTTAATAAACCCCATAATCTATAAGTTCTGTGTGGCCACTGCAGTGAATAATCGAGCCCAGCAGAAAGGTGGTGAGTGCTGTGGGAGGAATGGTTGGTGTCAGGGCTGGAGGGAGGCAGCATGTCTGGCCTCACAGGAATAGGCCTTGGGCAACTGATGGTGATTCTGCCTTCCTCTTGTGTGGTTAGAGAGGGTCAGAAGATGTGGCCTCCTTGCCCCTTTAGCACATGGAAACTGAATAACACTCTGTTGAAAAACTTCTGGATAACAGAAGAAATAAAATGTGAATAAAAAATTCCAAGAACCAAAGGAGAATGAAAACACACATACCAAAACTTTTGGGACATCGCAAGAGCAGTACTCAGAGGTCAATTTATACCAATAAAGACACACATCAAAAAAGAAGAAAGAACCAAAATCACTATCTAACCCATCAACTCCAGGAATTAGAAAAAGAGCAACAACAAAAACAACAACAAATCAACAACAACAACAAAAAAACCCCAATCTTCAAAAGAATGGAAATAATAAAGATTTGAGTAGAAATAAATGAAACATAAAAACAGTGGAAAGAATCAATAAGACTGGAAATTGGTGCTTCTAAAAGATTAACAAAATTCACAAACTACTGGCAAATTAAAGAAAAAAAAGAGAAGATGTAAATAACATAAATAAGAAATTAAATGTGTAATATCACAACAGAACTAATGAAAATAAAAAGGATAATAATAGAGACTGGGAGCTCTGGTGGCCTAGTGCCTAAGGCATTTGAATGCTAACCAGAAGGCTGGCAGTTCAAACACACCAGCCACTCCTTGGAAGGAAAGTAGAGCATTCTATTTCTGCAGTGATACCACCTCAGAAACCTAAGCAGGGGTCGCTATGAGTTGGGTCCGATTTGATGGCAGTGAGTTTTTTTTTGTTTGTTTGTTTTATTAACAGGATACTACAAAGAACTGTACTCAACAAGTTTGAAAACCAAGAAGAAATGGACAAATTCCTAAACACACACAACTTACCTAAGTCAACACAGACTGAGGTAGAAAATGTGAACAGGCCCATAACAAAAGAAAAAATTGAACAGGTCTTAGACAAAATTCTCAACAACAACAAAAATGTCCTGGCCCAGATGGCTTTAATGGAGAATTCTACCACTCAGAAAACAGCTGACACCAACCAAAGCAAACTATTTCAAAACATAGAAAAGGATGGAATACTCCTAAATACACTTTATGAAACAAGCCCTGATATGAAAGCCAGGCAAAGACATCGCTTAAAATGAAAATTACAGACCAATATCCCTTATGAATAGATGTAAAAATTCTCAACAAAATCCTAGCCAATAGAATCCAACACTATATATATAAAAAAATACATCATGACCAAGTGGGATTCATACCAGGTATGCAAGGATGGTTCAACATTACCAAAACAACCAATGTAATCCACTACAAAAATAAAGGAAAGGAAAAGAACCACATGATATCAATCAATGCAGAAAAGCTATAACATTCAATATCCACTCCTGCTAAAAAAACTTTTAGCAAAATAGGAATAGAAGGGAAATTCCTCAAATTAATAAAGGGCATATATGCAAAACCAATGGCCAACATTATTCTCAATGGAGAGAGAATGAAAACATTCCCCTTGTGAATGGGAACCAAACAAGGATGCCCTCTATCACTGCTCCTATTTAACACTGTAGAGGAAGTCCTTGCCAGGGCAATAAGGTGAGAAAGAGAAATAAAAGTCATCCAGTTGACAAAGAGGAAAGTAAAACTATCTCCATGTGCAGATGATATGATCCTATACACAGAATACCAAGAGACTCAGCAAGAAAACTATTGCATGTAATTGAAAGATTTAGCAGGGTACAAGATCAATATATAAAAATCAGTTGGATTCTTCTACATCAACAAAGAGACCTCTGAAAAGGAAATAAAGAGAGCCTGGTTAGAGCGGGGAAAAAATGTGGACAAAACTCATAATCATAAAAAAGACGTGGCTTACTGTGAAACTCCCAAAATTATGGCCTCTAGTCACCATTCGGGCCTGGAATTGAGCTTACTCCTGTGACTACCAACCAGATAATAAACAGGGCTACAAGGTATACAATTATACAAAGTAGGTATACTGTACACTGCTCTTTGGATCTTCAATCATGGAAGATCAGGAGAGCAGCATTTGCACAGGGAGATAGCTCAGAGGGCAGGAAGGACACAAAGAAAAGGTAACCACAGGGAAGAAATAGGAAGACAGTGATTACATTATGGGGATTGTAATCAATGTCATGAAACAAAATGTGTGTGAACTGTTGAACAGAAAATGAATTTTCTCTGTAAACTTTCACCCAAATCACAATAAAAATTTTTTGATAGGAAAAGGAAATAAAGAAATACCATTCACAATGTTGTTGTTGTTGTTATGTGCCGTCGAGTCGGCCCCGACTCATAGCGACCCCTCCTTGGGTTTCCAAGGCAGTATCACTACGGAAGTAGGATTGCCCAACCTTCCTTCCGAGGAGTGGCTGGTGGGTTTGAACCGCCAGCCGTCTGGTTAGCAGGCAAGTGTCTTAGCCACTATGCTACCAGAGCTCCAAAAAGATAAAATACTTAGGAATAAATTTTACCAGGGAGACAAAAGACCTATATAAAGAAAACTACAAAACACTACCTGTTTTGGTTACCTAGTGGCACTCTAACAGAAATACCACAAATGGGATGCTTTAACAAAAAGGAGTTTATTCTCTTACAGTTTTAGAGGCTAGAAGTCCAAGTTTAAAGTGCTAGGCTCCAGGGGCTGGGTGAAAGTCCCTCAACCTTGGGCTTCAGCTCTGCCTCTTGTTCCCAGCCCATTAAAGCTGCAAGCTTTTAATCACTCAGGCAGCTGCTGGCTGCTGAGGGTGACAAGCCCAAGGCCAACAAATAAAATGGCACAGTCTCGATAGTACCAAACCACATGGCAGGCCACTGATTCAAGTCTACTGAAAGTCTCAAGATCGGCAGAACATGGCAGGCTGAACAATGACTCAGGTACATGCAGGGTTCAAGAGTGCCACAAGCTGGAGACCTTCCTCAAAGTTGCTTCTTATATACTGGAAGCAGCCCACATCCCTAAAGCAGCTACTTAACTGCTCCAGTAAATTCCACCATGGAGTTAATTACCAATCTCTCCATAGGGAATAACTACATCCAGCTGCCCAGCCACTCAATCAGGGCTAGCCAAGTTGACAACAACCGAAACTACCACACTACCCAAAGCGATCTACGGACATACTGCAATCCTGATGCACATTTCATCAACATTTTTTAAGGACATGGAAAAACTAATCACTAATTTTATATGGAAAGGGAAGAGATCTTGGATAAGCAGAGCACTATTGAAGAAGAACAGGGATGAGGTCTCACACTCACAGATCTCCAAACCTACGATATAACCATGATAGTCAAAATAGCCTGGTATTGATATAACAACAGACACATAGACCAATGGAACAGAATTGAGAATCCACAAATTGATCCTCCATCTATTGGCAGCTGTCTTTGACAAAGGGCCAGAATCCATTAAATGGGAAAAAGACAGCTCCCATAACAAATAGTTTTGGCAAAACTGGATAACAATTTGAGGAAAAATGAAACAAGATCCATACCTCACACCCTACACAAAAATGAATTCAAGATGGATCAAAGACCTAAATGTAAAACCCCAAACTATAAAGCTTATCAAAGATAAAATAAGGGTAATACTGTTGTGTTGTTGTTTGCCGTCGAGTTGGACCCGACTCATAGCAACCCCTCTTTGGGTTTCTGAGGCAGTATCACTATGGAAGTAGATTGCCCCATCTTCCTTCTGAGAAGTGGCTGGTGGGTTTAAACCGCCAGCCTTCTGGTTAACAGTCAAGTGCCTTAGGCACTATGCTACCAAAGCTCCTAGGGTAGTCCTAGGGGTCCTAATTTATTAAATAAGTAGACTACTAAGCATAATCCAAAATGCACAAACAGCAGAAGATAAACTAGATGACTGTCCCCTTCTAAAAATTAAATTCTTATTTGCATCAAAAGACTTCTTGCGAAAGCATAAAAGAAGAATCTACAGATTGGAAAAAAATATTTAGCTATGACATACCCAACATATGTCTTATCTCTAAAATTTATAGAAAACTTCAACACCTCAATATCAAAGAGAGAAACACAATCCAATTAAAAAATGGTCAGGACATGAACAGACACTTCATCAAAACAGATAATTCAGGTGGCCAACAAACACATGAAGAAATGTTTGCAATCATTAGCTGTTAGAAAGATGCAAATCAAAACAGTGAGATATCGTCTCACCCCAGTAATAATGGCAAAGTTCAACAAGACAGAAAGCAACAAATACCGTTGAGGGTATGGAGAGATAGGAATTCTCATACACTAATGATGGGACTGTAAAATGGTGCAAACACTGTGGAAAATGGTATGGTGTTTCCTTAAAAAGTTGAAAATAGAAACACCATTTGATCCAGAAATTCCACTATTAGGTATACATACTAAAGAAGTGAGAGCCAGGACATGAATAGATATATGCTCACCCATGTTCATTGCAGCACTACTCACAATAGCAAAAAGATGGAAAAAACCTAAGTGCCCATCAATGGATTAATGGATAAATAAGCTATAGTACACACACATACACATATGATATAATACTGTGTGTCATATGTCAAGTTGGCTGGGCCTCCTTTTGAGTGGCTCGGCAGCTGGTGGTAGTTATTCCTCATTATGAGACTGGCAATCAACTCCATGGTGGAATCTGTTGTGAGAACCAGTTCAGTAGCTGCTTTAGGGATGTGGTCTGCTTCCCATATTTAAGGAGAAGTTTTGGGAATGGTCTCTAGCTTTTTGGCACACCTGGACCCTGCATGTAGCTGTCTTCATTCATCAGCCTACCATGCTCTGCCAATCTTGGGACTTTTAATAGACTTGAATCAATGGCCTGCCGTATGGTTTTGTATTATCGAGACTGTGCGATTTTATTTGTTGGCCTTGGGCTTGTCAGCCTCAGCAGCCAGCATCTGCCTGAGTGAAGAGATGCCTCTAGCTTCAGTGAGCCGGGAGCAAGAGGCAAAGCTGAAGCCCAAGGTCAAGTTTCTTTCACCTAGACCCTAGAACCTGGCACTTTGAACTCAGACTTCTAGCCTCCAAAGCTGTAAGAGAATAAACTTCTGTTTGTTAAAGCCATCTCATTTGTGGTATTTTCTGTTAGAGCAGCACTAGGTAACCAAAACACTATGCAACATTAAATAATGAAGAATCTGTGAAATACCTCATAATATGGATGAAATTGGAAGACATCATGCTGAGGTAAAATAAGTCAATTGCAAAAAGATAAATATTTTATGTATCTACTACTATAAAAAGTCAAGGAAAGGTTTACACATGGAAAGAAAGATTCTTCCATGGTTACCATGGATGGGAGGGGAGGGAAAATTGCTAGCTAGGTAAGAATATGTAATGATTTAGGTGAAGAGAAAGGCAATATACCAGAGGTGGGTCACCAGCACAGTATCACTAAAGAAAAGGAAGACATGGAGTGGTGCACAAGAGTTACAGACAACAAAAGTTAACACTATTACATACACAACACTGCATTATCAGTAATAACAAACACTGATGTATGAGTGGATACACAGGTAGACAGGCAAGATGATAATGTGTAGGTGAATCTCTGCTTACTATCTTCCTCTTGCCTGGCATGTCTTTGTTTTCTTAGTCTGTTCATATGCCAAAGTCTGTAACTTTTTTCTCTAATTTTAATGCTTACATATGCTCCACACTAATTGTCTAGTTTTGTCAGAATGGCCTTCTCATTGTCTTGATAGTATATATCATATATATATCTTCATTGGTGTCTTTATTTCTGTATTTCTCTTGCCTAGGAGGCCATTTCTACTTCATTTACTTCTTTGTAACTCTCCCAATTAGCATACTTCTCTGAATACAGAATGTTCTTGATAAATCTGTGCTGAGAGGACAGTATGAATTAATGATTCAATAACTTGCCATTGCTTAGTTTTCACTGAGTGGTTTCTGCTACCAACTTAATCACGATAATGGAAATATATTCAATTTTCATTCTCTGATTCCTCTTATTTGCCAAGTATTTTACTTCATTCTCCTCATCTCTTAAAAGTAACTTGAATTTCTTTTTTATGCTATCACTGGATAAGGAGTAAATACTTTTATTTCAAAGCAAATTTTGAAAACAGATGAAAGTTCTGTAAACCACTCTAGGGTTTTAAACCTCTTTCCCAACAACACACTTTCATTTACATATTTTATTGATCTTACTATACTCACAATAATCTTATGAAAGGAATGGGATCTCAATTATGATCCCATTCTACACAAGGATATATTGCTATGGAAAGATTAATGAAGTGAGTTACCCAAACTTAAGAGTCAGTTTGATGACATTTTTCATTTAGCCCATGAAGACCATATAAAGAGTTTGTGAAGACTGAGATGTTTTCTATTATTGATTTTTAAAAATTAGCTTTTTCCTGTCACCAAGTTAAAGTTAGATCACACTGAATCTGATTTTCTAATAAGGAAGCAAACTCTTGTAAAATTTATCTTCATTATATGCTTTGAGTTTGTATTCAGCTGCTAAAGTGGGTTTATTCATTCTTCAGTGTGACTCTGTGATATGAAACATAATCAGAATTCTAAGATGTGTTCTTTGCCAGCGAATAAAAGACAGTTCTCAGCCCAACTTTTTCCTCACAATAGCCATTTATAGCCAGGACATTTTTGCCAGAAATGTCCAAAAGGTTAGTTGACTGTATTTATCTTTTTTCTTGGCAGGAAAACAAAGATATTGACTGTACCTTTAAAAAGCATTTGGAAGAAATCTGTATTACAATGTCTATCCATAAACTGATTCAGACACATGGTACTTCCCATTTATGTGTTTGTTGTTTGCTTTCTATTCCAGGCAAATTAGGCATTTGGAACTTGTATGAAATAGTTTTAAAAATAAGCAAATTCAAAAATAAAAGAAATTTAATGAACATTCCTAGATAAAGGGTGGCCTACAGTAATCATTAAATTGGACATTTTAAGAATGACAGAGGATATTATCAATAATTCTGCTGGGACAACAGGCATAAACCAGGACTTCCCTGGCTCACCAGGGTGCACAGTCACTATCCTTAAGCCCACTGTACAGTCTTTTCATGTCATAGATCACTTTCTATACTCTAGCTCTTGATTCTGGCCATCATTCAATACTCACATAACACAGATGTTTTCTTATCTCTCTCTCTCTCTCTTTTTTTTCCACTGTCTTGATTTACTCCATGGTCAGGCTGAACCGCGAGAGCCACAAACTTGAATAGCAATGTCTGATGAAGAGTTTCCCCTCCCAGCTTGATTCAAGGCCACATACTCTAAAATGTTCTCATGGGTTGTTGTTCTCTGATATTTTTGTCTTTGGCTTGCACTGAGGGATGCCTGTCCTTTGTTTTCCTCTATAGAAGTTCCAGACAATATTCTTCTTCTACTACTACTTTTTTGTTTGTTTTTTTAAATTTGCTGATAATATTCTTCCAATGTCATTACCAAGTGCTTTGTATTCTTTAAGAACCAAGAGGCAGAAGTTTGGACTCCCCAGAGTGATATTTTCTTTGTATGGACAAAGAGTTTTTGAGAGACAGTTATGTGTACTAGTCAGGACCTGAGGGTCTGGGATAAATGGATCAGGGCCAAATTCTGTTTCTGCATTTATTCAGAATAATAACATGGGCAAGTTTCTTATTCTTTTGGAGCCTCAGTTTCCTCCTTTGAATATTGGGAGAATTTAACCATATCTGTCTCATGGTGTTAGGGTGAGAATTAGGCCGACTCGATGGCAAATAACAACAACAACAACATACACGTAATGCTTAATTATTATTATGTAACTGATATCAACAGAAAATGGACAATGAAATTTACTGTTCAACCTTATTAACTACATGAATTTGATAAACTTTTCTTGTGACCTTATCATTTATCTCATGTTCTATGTTCTGAAATCATGACTTTCATTATATATTTTTCTGAAAGTGGTGATATATCAAATTCTATCTGGAATAAAGAATAAAACTGAACAAGCAAAAAAAAACAAAAACCCACTATCTTCACTGTCATCTCTACAAGATATTCAGTATCCCCTTCTCCCCACCAAGTTTTTCTCAAAGAGAAGACTAAAACTAAAAGCACAAAGAAAGGCAGCTATGCACAACTGCACCGGGGTAGCCACACAAACAAAAGACTCTTATAGGTCCCAGCTCTTTAGAATACCACAGAATGACCAGTCCATGCACATGTTTCTTTCCTTAAGTGTCACTACATTACTTTTACTCTTTAGAATATAATTCTGTTCACTTCAGTAATAATATTCAAAGTAAACTGCAATCGCTTGAAAAAGCTAATGAACTATATTGTTTCCATAAATGTTTACAATATGTCTTTAGGATGGATAGAAACCAATCTGTTTACAAAGACTGAAATAGCTGTCATCAGCACAAGACTTTCAAAGGCATTCTTTCTCAGACTTATAATACTACTGGTCCATTAACAGTAATAGGGACTCACACTTCACGTTCCAAATTGTAAAGTAGTCTATAAAGTTGTATAGAATCAATAAAGTATATTAGCTCAAATTAAAGGGTGCAGTAAATACCAAAAAGAAAATCGCAAAATAATATGGCTAATGATTCTACTAAAACAGCCAATAGCTGTGGTGAGCATGAAAACTACCAAAGCTAAGAAATAAATGTTAATGGATAGCTTATAAGGCTTTTTACTATACCCTATATAGTCATTCACTTGTAAAACATCTGTGTAGCATACACTATTTTACTAAACTATAAATGGCAAGATGCAAGTCTTCAGTCTTAAAAATGTATTTCTTAACATGAGAAGATTTGTGCTAGATTCATAACAGCTCCTTGTACCTATTTGATAAAATACACCCCAGCTATAAAAATAAGTTTATTTTTATTTTGTTTAGGCCTATGATTTGCTCTCTAACATGCCAAATAAGGTTTATTATTAAAAAAAAATCTGTATGGGCTATTTTTTAAATAAAAGTAGTTTTAAAAGACTAAGTAACTGTATTGTAATCTCCCCTCATTTAGAAGCAAGGTATTGCCAGTAACAACCATGAAGGCCAGGATGACCCTTCCTGAATGTACTAACAGACTGTTTTGCCAGAGCAGAAGGAAAAGACTACACTGGACAAAGACTGCTGTCATCAGGTGTTACTATATCGATTTCGACAGAGATTCCATGTGGCAGAGTACAACTGCCCCAAAGGGTTTATTAGGCTGTAATCTTTATGGTCACCATTCATCTGTCACTTTGTTGTATTGGAGTGGCTTATGTGTTGCTATGATGCTGGAAGCTATGTCACCAGTATTTCAAATACCAATGAGGATATCCATGGTGGACAGGTTTCAGTGGAATCCCAGACTAAGACAGACAAGGAAGGAAGACTTGGCAATTCACTTCCAAAAAAATTGGCTAGTGAAAACTTCATGAATAGTAGTGAAGCACTCTCTGACATATTACCAGAAGACAAGACCCTCACGTTGAAAGAGACGTAAAATATGACTAACATTGTATGATACAATGCCAGAAGACAAGCATCTCAAGTTGGAAGGTACTCAAAATATAATTGAGGAAGAGCTGCCTCCTCAAACAGAGCCAACCTTAATGAACTGGATGGAGAAAAGCTTTCGAGACTTCCACTTACTGATATGGCACAACTCAAAATGAGAAGAAATAGCTGCAAATATCCATTAATAATTGGAACATGGAATATATGGAATATGAATCTAAGAAAACTGGAAGACATAAAAAATGAAATAGAATGCATTAAGATCAATATCCTAGGCATTAGAGAGCTAAAATGGACTGATACTGGTCATTTTGAATCAGATAATCATATAGTCTACTATGCTGGGAACGATAAACTGAAGAGGAACAGCATTGGATTCATGGTCAAAAACAACATATCAAGATCTAGCCTGAAGCACAACTTTCTCAGTGACAGGATAATATCCAGATGCCTACAAGGAAGATCAGTTAATACAATTATTATTCAAATATATGCACCAATCACTAACAGCAAAGATGAAGAAACCGAAGATTTTAACCAACTTTTCCAGTACTAAATTGATCAAACATGAACTCAAGATGTAATGATAATTACTAGTGATAGGAAAGTAGAAGTTAGAAGCAAAGAAAAAGGATAAATATTCAAAAAATATGGCCCTGGTGACAGAAACAAAGCTGGAGATTGTATGACAGAATTTTCTAAGACCAATGACTTCTTCATTGCAAATTCCTTTTTCCAACAACATAATGGCAAGTATATATGTGAACCTCACCAAAGGGACCAACAGGAATACCTTCGACTATGCAAAGGTATTTGACTATGTGGATTATTACAAATTATGGATAACATGTAAGAATGGGAATTCCAGAACACTTAATTGTGCTCATGTGTAAACTGGACATAGACCAGCGGCATTGTTCAAATAGAACATACACACTGCTGTCGAGTCAGATCCAACTCGTAGTGATCCCTCCTTGGGTTTCCAAGGTGGTATCACTACAGAAGCAGATCGCCCAACCTTCCTTCTGAGGAGTGGCTGGTGGGTTTGAACGCCAGCCTTCTGGTTAGCAGTCAAATGCCTTAGGCACTACACCACCAGAGCTCTCTCAAATAGAAGGGATGATAATCCACAAGGTAAAATCAGGAGAGATGTGCATCAAGGTTTTACTCTTTCACCACACTTATTCAATCTGTACACTGAGCAAATAATTCGAGAAGCTGGGCTATACAAAGAAGAATGTGCCATCAGGTATGGAGGAAGCCTCATTGAAAACCTGTGATATGCAGATGACACAACCTTGCTTGCTGAAATGAAGAGGAGTTGAAGCTCTAACTGATAAAGATGAAAGACTACAGCCTTCAGCATGGATTACACATTAACAGAAATAAAACAAAAATCCTCACTACTGGAAAGCTTGAAATTGTCAAGGATTTCATTTTATTTGAATACGTAATCAATGTCCACAGAAGTAGTCAAGAAATTAAGCTACACATTGTACTGGGCAAATCTGCTGGAAACGACCTCTTTAAAGTGTTATAAAGGAAAGATGCTACTTTGGAGACTATGCTGCACCTGACCCAAGCCATGGTATTTTCAATTGCCTAATGTGCAAACAAAAGCTAGACAATGAATAAGGAAGGCCAAAGAATAATAAAGACTAAAGAAGAACTGAGGAGCTCTGGTAGCATAGTGGCTAAAGCACTTGACTGCTAACCAGAAGGCTGGCGGTTCAAACTCACCAGCCACTCCTCGGAAGGAAGGTTGGGCAATCCTACTTCCGTAGTGATACTGCCTTGGAAACCCAAGGAGGGGTCGCTATGAGTCGGGACCGACTCGACGGCACATAACAACAACAACAACAACAAAGAAGAACTGATGACTTTGAGTTAAGGTGTTGGCAAAGAATAATGAATATATCATGAACTGCCAGAAGAATGAACATATCTGTCTTAGAAGAAGTACAGTCAAAATACTCTTTAGAAGCAAGGATAGTGAGACTTCATATCAGGTACTTTGGATATGTTATTAGAAGGTAACAATCCCTGGAGAGAGATATCATGCTTAGTACAGTAGGTCAGTGACAAAGAAGACCCTCAGCAAGATGGATTGACACAGTGACTCCAACAGCGGGCTGGACCATTGCACTAACCATGAGTATGGCACAGGACTGGGCAGTGCTGCGTTCTATCGTACACAGGGTCACTATGAGTTGGAACTGACTCAATGGTAGCTAAGAACAACAACAAGAATAATCTTTATGGAACCAGATCACTAGGTCTTTATCCCAGTGGTACTGGGTATGTTTGATCCACCAATCTTCTGGTTAATGACTGAGCACCTAACCATTATGCCACTAGGGCTCTGTTGAGCAAAGATTATCACTACATTCCTAAGGACTATATTTGCTAGGCCTATTCCTACATTCCCCCTTGTTCCAAAGGAGTGTATGATTTTACTGAGACTAAATGACGATAAAAATTCCAATGCAATTTACGTACCTGTGATTTAAGCAGCTTTTAGCTTTTGAGATGATTAACAGAAGTTGCAGTCTCCCCTTTAAAGATACATTACTTTACACAAAAGTACTTCTGACAGTTCCTAAACATAAACCTACACATAGTTTTGTTTATACATTAAAAAAGGAAAAGAAAGTATCAGATATACATAAAGATTTTATTCTTAAATCTGACTGGTAATAAATTGCCCTATTTTAAATATAGGGTATTTTAAATTTATTAAGAATTAAATGGTTAAAAACAGTTAATATTAAATACCTTTTTTAATGCATAGAGTTATATGATTATATCTGTTTGTTTTTCTTTATTATTAGATTTAGTATGTGTGATTATTTGATCCACAAGTGTTACCTCAATAAATTTTAAACTCTATGAGGGCAATGTCTGGAAATATGAAGAGAATTTAGACTGGTTGTATAAATCATTCGGCCCTTTTTATTCTTCTAGGATTTTAACTGTGGAACAGACCATCAATTTTTCATATGCAAGTACAAGTTGAAACTGAAGACAATTAAAGTTAAGTTCACAAGAGCCAAAATATGACCTTGATTATATCCCACCTGAATTTAGAGACTATCTGAAGAACAAATTTGATGCAATGAATACCAGTAACTGAAAACCAGATGAATTGTGGGAGGATATCAAGAACATTACCCATGAAGAAAGCAAAGGATCATTAAAAAGGAAGAACAGAACAAAATGGATGTCAGAAGAGACTCTGAAACTTGCTATTCAATGGAGAACAGCTGAAGCAAATGGAATAAATGACAAGATAAAAGGACTGAACAGAAAATTTCAAAGAGAAGCTCGAAAAGACAAAGTAAATTACTAAAATGAAATGTACAAAGACCTGGAGTTAGAAAACCAAAAGGGAAGAACACACTCGACATTTCTCAAGCTGAAAGAACTGAAGAAAAAATTCAAGCTTCAAGTTGGAATGTTGAAAGATTCTATGTGCAAAATATTGAATGATGCAGGAAGCATCAAAAGAAGATGAAAGGAATACACAGAGTTACTGTACAAAAAAGAATTGGTTGATGTTCATCTATTTTAGGAGGTGGCATATGATCAAGAACCAATGGTACTGAAGGAAGAAGTCAAAGATGCCCTGAAGGAATTGGTGAAAAACAAGGCTCTAGGATTGATGGAATAACCCCTGGGCTGTTTCAACAAATGTCTGCTTTGTTGGAGGGACTAACTTGTCTATGCCAAAAAAATTGGAAGACAGCTACCTGGCCAAGTGACTGGAAGAAATCAATATTTGTACCCATTTCAAAGAAAGGCGATCCCACAGAATGTGGAAATTATCAAACAATATCATTAATATCACATGCAAATAAAATCTTGCTGAAGGTAATTAAAAAATCGTTGTAGCAGTATATTGACAGGGAACTTCCAGAAATGCAAGCTATATTCAGAACAGGATGAGGAATGAGGAATATCATTGCTGATGTCAGATGGATCTTGGCTAAAAGCAAATAACACCAAACAGATGTATACTTGTGTCTTATTGACTATGCAAAAACATTTGACTGTGTGGATCATAACTAATTATGGGTAACATTGCAAAGAATGAGAATTCCAGAACACTTAATTGTGCTTATGAGAAATCTGTACATATACCAAGAGGCTGTCATTTGAACAGAACAAAGGGATACTGCATGGTTTAAAATGAGGAAGGATGTACATCAGGGTTGTATCCTTTCACTGTACTTACTCAAACTGTATGCTGAGAAAATAATCCATGAAGCTCTACTATATGAAGAATGTGGCATCAGGATTGGAGGAAAAATCATTAACAAGCTGTGATATGCAGATGACACGACCTTGCTTGCTGAAAGTGAAGATGACTTGAAGTACTTACTGATAAAGATTAAAGACTATAGTCTACAATATGGATTACACCTCAACATAAAGAAAATGAAAATCCTTACAAGTGGACCAGTAAGTGGCATCACAATAAATGGAGAAAAGACTGAAGTTGTCAAAGATTTCATATTACTTGGATCCACAATCAACACCAATGGAAGCAGAAGTCAAGACATCAGACTGTAATGCACTTGGCAAATCAACTGCAAAAGACCTCTTTAAAGTGCTAAAGAGCAAAGATGTCTCTTTGAAGACTAAGGTATACCTAACCTCAGTCATGATATTTTCAATCCCCTCATATGCTTGTGAAATGTGGACAACAAATAAGGAAGACTGAAGAAGAGTTGAAATTTTTGAGTTGTGGTGTTGGCGAAGAATACTGAAAACACCATGGACCGCCAGAAGAACAAACAAGTCTCTCCTGGATGAAGTGCTGCTGGAATGCTCCACAGAAATGAGAATGACCATTTCATCTCACCTATATTGGTTATCTTGTCAGAAGTGACCATTCCCTGGAGAAGGATATCATGTTTGCTAAAGTAGAGGGTCAGCAAAAAAGGAGAAGACCTTCAGTGAGATGGATTGACACAGTGGCTACAATGATGGGCTCAGTATATAGCAAGGATTATGAGGATGGCGTAGGAACAGGCAGTGTTTCGTTCTGTTGTACACAAGGTGGCTATGAATTGGAGCTGACTCAACAGCACCTAACAACAACAACAACAACAGCAAAGGCTTGTGAGACACATTACATTAAAAAAAAAAATTTTTTTTGAAATGCTGATTTAGAGGTCTTTAGGAAACAGACTGTTTAATTATTAACTATTAGTGATATTAGAATATTTATATGCCTTTCAGTTCTACTTAGTTGGATTTGGTGGAAAGGAGAATAATAGAGGTGATAATTTACTTGGCATATAACGACATTATCAGTTTATTTGAAAAAATTACATTTAAGACATATTTTTCTTCTGGGATCTTATATGGATTTGTCTAAATATAATCTGTGTTAATGGAATGTTTTTATCTTAAGCCATTATATAAGTGAAACAATGTCCATAACTCAAAACTGAATTTAATACAGTAATCTATAAATTATTCCCACAATAAAACTACAAATCTTAGCTCCACCTTAAATGCTATGTAGTACATATTGCTATGAAAGGTATTGTGTATCCACATCAATTTGTCCTTTTGAAAGTATGCTTTAACAAAGAATGGGAAATGATTTAGGATGAACAAGCAAATGAATGTTCTATAATACGGAGGAGACTTTTATTCATGATTTTACCTGATCTGTCCACGAACCAGAGGTCTGTTCTTTGTCCTATTCATGTTTGAATCAAATGGCACCTCAAAAAACTGTAAGATTTAAAAAGACAGAAAACAATAAATATAATGTGAAACAATCCTCCTCCAGAAGCTTTAGTTTCACAAATATTTCTACAGTAAACACCACATTAATTCTGATAGTATGAATTAACAGTCTTGACATTCTGATGTAAAATTCTCTGGGAGAGGCACATTTTGAAAGCTATTTGCATTAACTGTTGTTAGGAATATGCACAGCTTTACTTTTAACCACTTTGAAAGTCTCATGTTAAGAATATAATTTTATTTTGTAAAGCCATGGTTTTGGGTTTAAAGCATTAGTGTTGCCAAAGATTTCAGAATCCTTCACACATTTTATAATCTGAGATTCAATGAAGACTCAGTCAACTCTGACTCTGGGGAATGTGCTACTGAAATCAAGAATCAGGGTTGAAGTAAATTTAGACACCAGATGAAACTCTGTAGAACCACTGAGGTGATACTCCAACTATTCCAGTATGCCTGGGATAGACCTGGTTTACATCTGTGGTCCTGGTATCACTATTGACAGAAACCCCTTTCAATCTCAAAGCAAGCCAGTTTGGACATATGGTCACTGTTATGGATTGAATTGTTTCCCCTAGAAAACATGTGTCGTAAATCTTAATCCTTACACCTATGGAGGTAAACCCATTTGGGAATAGGGTTTTCTTTGTTATATTAATGAGGCTGTATCAGTATAGGGTGTTTTTTAAGCCAATCACTTTTGAGATATAAAAGGAACAGACTACCACAGAGACAAGCAAGCAAAAACAGCAGACAGACATTATAGGGAGGATGCCAAGGAAACTGAGAAGGACTTGAGAAGTTATGACAAAGATTGTCCCCAGAGTGTACAGACAGAGACTTTCCCCAGAGCTGGAGTCCTGAATTTGGACTTCGTGTCTCCTAAACTGTGAGAAAATAAATTTCTGCTTGTTAAAATTACTCATTTGTGATATTTCTGTTACAGCAGTACTGAGTAACAGTCACTTTTAATAAAGTATTTTCTTTTTCATCTATTAATCTATTAAAAGACAAGGCACAGGGAACTCATTTTCCAAAGCCTTGACAAAATTGCATAATATATTCCTAAATTTGCTATCAATGTTCTTTACTTGTCACCTGTTTTGGTAAAGCAGAATTCTCAAAAAAATGTGCTGATCTAATTATTATTTGAGAATATCTTTGACTAAATGAGTGTCAACCAAATCAGAACATGAAGCAAAAATTCAATGGAAGTTCTAAGTATTTCCCCAACTATGTCCCCTAGTAATTCTGGAAGTTGCTCACAAGAAGAATGAAGTCATGGTTAAATCACATTAGTATGTGAAAAGCTCTGAGAAACTCCAAGGTGAAGAAATCTAAGTAACATTGCTTAGCCAGTGTTTTCCAAGCTTATTTGATCATGAAACCTTTTTACAAGAAAAATGAACTTACCCGACTTTGGAAATGTATAGTGATTTGTACTCAGTTGTTAGCTACCATTGAGTTAGCCCCAAATTTATAGTAACCCCGTATGTTACAGAGTAGAATGTTCCATAGGGTATTCTTGGCTGTATTCTTTCATGAAGCTGTTTTCCAGGCCTTTCTTCTGTGGGAACCACTGAGTGAGTTCAGTCTGCCAACCTTTAAAGTCAGCAGCTGATTGTAAACCTTTTGTGCCACCCAGGCTCCTCTGTGCTCAGTAGGTGTTTCTGTAAATGTTAGGAAAAATAAACACTACTGGTAAAAGGGAGCTCTGGTGGCGTAGTGCCTAAGGCATTTGACTGCTAACCAGAAGGCTGGTGGGTCAAACACACCAGCCACTCCTCAGAAGGAAAGTTGGGCAATCTACTTCCATAGTGATACCTTCTCGGAAACCCAAGGAGGGGTCGCTATGAGTTGGATCTGACTGGACGGCAGTGTGTTTTTTAGTGGTAAAAAAGACAGTCTAGAATATGTAAAGTAGCATTTTATTTTATTGTACTTTAAAAATAATCTAGTGCTATCTACTAATAACTAAATGTTAAAATTGAAGAATTTTATTCTTAAGTATCAGAAAAATTTGGAGTGGATTCCTTATAGGTTAAGACAGCTGGTTGTGTTTCTTTTAATATTCCTTTTTTTCCCACTGAACTCTTCAAGGTTTATTCACATACTATTTGCTAATGTAGAATCAAAGAGGAAAATCTCAGGATATACAAAAGTTCTAGTAGATTATTAGCACTTGGATGAATGATACAAAATATAAAAAACTGTAAGGCCAATCTTCTTCAGTTATTCTTTTAATTTCTTTAAATGTATAGTTATTTTATTTTCTTAATTTTATAAATAATGCATTTTTATTGTGAGAAAGCTTGGAAAATACAGAAAA
>NW_006921726.1:6152072-6180607 GCF_000298275.1 Orycteropus afer afer
TACAATAACGGACTAATACAATATTTGTCCTTTTGTGACTGACTTATTTCGCTCAGCATAATGTCCTCCAAGTTCATCCACGTTATGCGGTGTTCATATGCAGGCATTTTGATAGAACAATTCATTTTATGTTTATGACAACCCTTTGAGCAAGTAATATTATTATCATTGGCAGCCCTATTTTATTTATTGATTTTTTAAATTTTATTGTGCTTTGTGTGGAAATTTACAGAGCAAGTTTGTTTTACATTCTATAGTTCATGTACATTTGATTTCATGTCCTATTACCATCCTCAACCATAACAAACTCTCCTTCCCTCCTGTCCCTGTGATTACCCCCTCCCTGTGCCCTTCTTAACCATGCACTCCTATCTGTCCAGCTATCCCTCTTTGTGAATGCTGCCCCTCTGGTGCCCCATGGCAGATTCCTCTAGTAAATATCTAGCATTCCTAGAACCTCATATCTGGCCACAATGACTATCCAGTGACAGCCCACTTAGTCAACAATCAGGTACCTGGTATTCTCAGACCTTTGAAATAAAGTCATTTCTACAACAGTCTTAACAGAACATGTATTATATATACTAATTATGAGAACAGCTATCTTCTTATTGCTAGCTCTTATTAAGGATGGGTTATGCATGTTAAGCATTTTACATGCATTATAAAAGGAAGTGTATGCTGAGCCAAAGCTTTCAGACCTTCAATTGCAGTCAGACAATGTGGCTGCAGGCAGAGAAAGAAATCATATGTTGTGAATCTGCAGTGCCTCATTTGCTCCACCTGATGCCATGACTGCTTGAAAAGACCCTAGACTAGGACATGGCTCCTTCACCCATGGTGAACAACTTTTCATGTGTTTACTGGCCGCTTGAGTGTCCTCTTTGGTGAACTGTTTACATTCGTCTATTTTTTTATTTGGGTTGTCTTTTTGTTATTGAGTTGTTGAAGTTTCCTATATATTTTAGAGAGTAGACCCTAATCGAATATGCCGTTTCTGATTTTTTTTTTCCCCAGTCTGTAGGTTGTCCTTTAACTTTTTTGATAAAGTCTTTTGATGGGCATAAATATTTAATTTTTATGAGGTCACAGTTATCTAATTTGTCTTCTGTAGTTCATGAATTGTAGTTGTGTTTGATAATGTATTAAACAAACATTAATTCCCATTGTTTTGTCCCTATGTTTTCTTCCCAGAACTTTATAGTTTTAGCTTTAACAATTAGGTTTTGATATATTTTTAGTTAGTTTTTAATGTATGGTGCCAGATATGGGTCCTATTTCATTTTCCTGCAAGTGGATATGCAGTTTTTCCAGTATCATATATTAAAGAGAGTGTTTCTTCCCCATATAACATTCTTTCACCCCTTGCCCTTTTGTAATTGACTCAGTTCACTTAGCATAATGTCCTCCAGATTCATCCACGTTATAAGATGTTTAGAACAGTCATCATTATTTTATGGAAATCATTTATCCATAGATGGATGAATTTATTTCCAGGTTCAAAAATCTATTCCACTGGTAAATAAGTCTATCATCGATCCAGTACCAGGCTGTTTTGATTGCTCTACCTATATAATAAGTTTTCAGGTTACAAAGTATGAGGCCTCCTACTTTGTTCTTTTTCTTCAATATTGCTCTGGCTATTCAGGACCTCTTCTCTTTCCATATCAAGTTAGTGATTAGTTTTTCTATTTCAGAAAAGAATATTGTTGGAATTTGGATAGGAATTTTACTGTATCCATAGATTACTTTGGGTAGTAAGGACATTTTCACAATACTAGGTCTTCCAACCCATGAGCCCAGAATGTCTTTCCATTTATGTAGGTCTCTTTTGGTCACTTGTATAGTGTTTTATCATTTAAGTCTTCTACTTATGTGGTTAGATTTATTCCTAGGTATTTTATCATTTTTTGGGCTACTGTAAGTGGTACAGTGTTCTTAATTTCCTTTTCAGATGACTTTACATTAGTGTATAGGAACCCAATTGAATTTTACGTGTTGATCTTGTACCTTTGCAATGCTGTTGAGTTTTTCTATAAGATCAAGAAGCTTTCCTGTGGACTCTGGAACTTTCTATGTATAGGATCATGATATCTGTGAATAGGGATAGTTTTAGATCATTATGATTTGCACCCTTCATTTCTCTTTCTTGCCTTATTGCTCCAGCTAAGATTTCCAATACAATATTGAATAAAAGTAGTAATAATGGATATCCTTGTCTCATTACCATTTTCAGGGGGAAGGCTCTCAGTCTTTCTTCATGGAGGATATGATGCCTGTTGGTTTTGCATGTATGTCCTTAATTAGACTAAGAAATTTCCGTCCTCCTCCTGTCTTGATGAGTTTTTATCAGGAAAGGGTATAGTATTTTATCAAATGCCCTTTTTGCATCAATTAAGATAATCACGTGGTTCTTTTCCTTTGTTTTATTTATGTGGTGAATTGTGTTAATTGATTTTCTAATGCTGAACCACCCTGGCATTCCTGGTATGAATCCCACTTGATCATGATACATGATTTTCCTGATGAAGTGCCGATTTCTTTTTATTAGAAATGTATTGAGAACTTTTGCATCTATACTCATGAGGTAAACTGGTTTGTCATCTTTTCTTGGTGAGGTCTTTTTCATGGCTTTAGGAGTTCTGGAGGCATAGTGTCTAAGGCATTTGACTGCTAACCAGAAAGCTGGCGGTTCAAACCCAATAGCCACTCCTCGGAAAGAAGACTGAACAATCCACTTTCATAGTGATACCACCTTGGAAACCTAAGGAGGGGTCGCCATGAGTCAGATCTGACTGGACGGCAGTGAGTTTGTTTTTATACTCCCCCAATGCTTTGGTGTCAGGGTAATGTTGGCTTCATAGGACGAGTTAGGGAATATTCCTTTCTCTTCTGTTTGGAAGAGTTTGACTAGAATTGTTGTCAATTCTTCTCTGAATGTTTGGTAAAATTCCTGGTGAAGCCAACTGATTCTAGACGTTTTTGTTGAGAGTTTTTTAATGACATCTCTGTCTCTTCTTTTATTATGGATCTGTTTAGATTTTCTATGTCTATCTGCATTAGTTTAGATAGGTAGTGTGATTCTAGGAATGCATTTCTTCTAGGTTTTCAAATCTGTACAATTTTTCATATATTCTTTTATGATCCTCTTTATCTCAATTGGATCTGTTGTAGTGTCACCAATTTCTTATTTTGGTTATTTGCATTGTCTCATTTTTTTTTCTTTGCTAATCTTTCCAGTTGTTTATTTTATTGATCCTTTCAATAAACCAACTTCAAGTCTCATTGATTCTATTGTTTTTCTATTTTGTATTTCATTTATTTCTGTTCTGATCTTCATTATTTCCTTTCTTCTGGTAGTTTCGGTCTTCTTCTGCTCTTCCTATCTATTTGTTCAAGTGGACAGGTTGTTACTGATTTTGGATCTTTTCTTTTTTAAAGTAGGCATTTATTGTGACAAATTTCCTCTGAGCATTGCTTTTGGTGCATCACATAGGTTTTAGTATAGTTTGTTCTCATTCTTGTTTGTTCCTAAGTATTTTAAAATTTCATTTTTGATTTCTTCTATGAATCAAAAGTTTTTTAGTAATGCATTATTTCATTTCTAAGTATTTTTCTAAGTATTTTTTCCCCTTTTATTCTTCCAGCTACTGATTTCTGGCTTCCTACTGTTATGGTCAGAGAAGATGTTATGTATGATTTCAACTTTTCAAAAGTTTGTTGAAGATTGCTCTGGGACTTAGGATATAGTCTATTCTGGAAAACGTTCCATGTGCATTGGGGAAGAGTATGTATTGTGCTGCTGCTGGGTGGCATGTTCTAGGTAAGTCTGTTAGGTCCAGTTGGTTAACAGTGTTATTCAGATCTTCTATATCCTTACTGATTTTCTTTCTAGTTGTTCTATTTCTTATCAAAAGTAGCATACTGAAATCTCTTACTATTATTGCAGATCTATTTCTGTCTTTAATTCTATTAAGGTTTACTTTAAATTTTGCAGGTTTGATATTGGGTATGTAAGTATTTATAATTGTTATGTCTTTTTCTTGAATTTCCCCTTTTTATCATTATATAATGACCTTCTCTGCCTCTATAACTTAAAGTCTATTTTGGCAGATATCAATATTGCTACTCTTGCTTTTTCAATCTATTCATATGCATGAGAAAGCTAGACAATGAATACGGTAGACCAAAGAAGAGTTTCCCTTTAAACTGTGGTGTTGATGAAGAATACTGAAAACACAACGGACTACCAGAATGAACAAATCTGTCCTGGAGGAAGTGCAGCCAGAATGCTCCTTGGAAGCAAGAATGGCCAGACTTCATTTCACCTACTTTGGCTATGTTGTCAGAAGGGAACAATCCCTCTAGAAGGTTGGTAAAGTACAGGGTAAGTGAAAAAGGGGAATACTCTCAACAAGATGTAATAACAACACAGTGGCCACCAATGATGGGCTCAAGCATAGCAAGAATTGTGAAGATACCACAGGACTGGGTTTTGTTCTGTTGTACAGTGGGTCGTTATGAATGGTAGCTGACTTGATGGCATTTAACCACAACAATAACAACAGCTTTTGCTCTTTGTTTACTGTTTCCTTGATATGCTTTTTTTTTTTCTATCCTCTGATTTTTAACCTATTTATGTCTGTGCCTAAAATAGTACATCTCTTGTAGACATTATATTGATGATTGTTTTTTAATCCATATTGCTACTCTTTGTCTCTGAACTACAGCATTTAAGCCATGTACATTCAGTACTGTTATCAAAGGACCCTTGCTGGCCCAGTGGTTGAAGTGCTCAGCTAGTAACCAAAGTCATGGCTTGAACTCACCAGGCATCGTGTGGGAGAAAGCTGTGGCAGTCTGCATTCACAAGCTTTATAGCCTTGGAAACCCATGAGGCAGTTCTACTTTGTTTTAAAGGGTCTGCTCTGGGTTGGAATCAATTTGATGGCACTGGGACTGGATTTGGGTTATCATCAATAGAGAAGAATTTACTGCATTCATTTTATTATGTATTTTTTTTTGTCTATGTGGTGTCAGTGGTTTCTTTGTGCTTCTTTACTTTCAGTGCTGAGTTCTTGTTGGACATGGATTTCCTTTTCCTTTATTATTGTCATTTGAGTTTACTAGTCTTCTTTTCTTCTTTTAGTGAACAGATTGATTAATTTTCTTTGTGGCTACCTTTAAAGTTTAGATTTAACAAATTACACTTAGAACAGTCTATCTTTAAATCTTAATTTTCTCATCACTTAGAAGTTCTGTTCCCACATTATTAATTCACCCTTTAGTTTGCTGATGTTGATTATAACTTTGTATTTCTGATTCTCTGTAATCAATTTTTTAACTTTTACTAATGTGATGTTTTTACCTGGCATGGCATCTGGGTAATGCTGTCACGTGTTTGTATCTCAGGTTGTAGTCTAATGTTGACTCCCTTTAATATTTCTTGTAGGGCTAGTCTGGTGATTATAAATTCCCTTAAATTCTGCTTATCTGAGAAGGTCCTAATTTCACCCTCATTTTAAAAAATAATTTTGCTAGATATATAACTCTTGGTTGTTGTTGTTGTTTTTTTTTTTTTTAACTTTCAAGACTCCGTATATGTCACTCCATTTCCTTCTTGCCTGCATAGTTTCTGACGAGAAATCAGAGCTTAGTCTTATAGAAATCCATTTGTAGGTTATATTTTACTTTTCATGAGTGGCTCTCAGAATTCTTTCTTTGTCTTTAGGTATGGTAAGTCTAATTATTATATGTCTCAATGACTTCTTCTTGGGATCTATTCTACATGGGGTTTGATGAGCTTCTTGGATGGAAATCGTCTCATCTTTTATGGTATGTGGGAAGTTTTCTACTGTTACTTCTTCAACCCTTCTCTCTGTACTAGTTTTTTGTTCCTCTTTTGTGAGTCCTAATATGCACACATTATTCCTTTTGATGGTAAGCCACAATCATAAGACTTTGTCATTTTTCTTCAATCTTTTCTGTTTATTCTTTATAAAAATGACTATCAAGGATATCATCCTCTATTTTGCTGATTCTTCCATTTTTTCCAATTTTTCTTCTGTGTCCTTCCATTGAGCTGTTTATTTTCTGTAATTTTATTGCTTAGCTTCTGAATTTACAACTTTTTTTTTTTTTTTTTTAAGGATTCTATTTCTTTACTGAGTTTGTAGTTTCTGTTCTTATTTTGTTTTTCTGAATTCTTCTAGACTTTTTTTCTGTGTTTTCTTTGCTCTCTCTGAAGAAACAAAATACCAGATATCTGAAGTCTTTGTTGGGTATTTCCATGATCTATTCTTCCTCAGAAATTTTCTGTCTCTTTGTTTGTTTGAGCAACCTTTACACTTTATACCTGTGTCTATGTATGATTTGTAATTCACTGCTCTCTTCAAGACAATGAAGTTTTATTTTATTTCATTATATTTTATTGATTGTATACTTGTTTGTTTTAATTTGTATGTATTTTGTTTGTTTTGATAAATCAGTAGCTTAGCTTCTTCCCCTTCTCTTTGAATTGCCTATCTTTCACTGTATTATTTTAATTACTATTGTTTTGTGCTAATGGTCTAAGAATGACTGATGGTGCTGGTTGTCTGTTTGTGATTTCTTCTCACTTATGGGTATGGTGAATTGTACAACCACAAGAGTTTCTGTCGTTAGGCACATGTCTTTCCTTGGAGGACTGCATGAAGATGTGAGAGCAAGTCTCTTCCCTGATGTGAGGTGCCATGTATGTGTTGGGTGGTTAGGATCGCTCCACAGCTCTTGAGGGACAGCATGGACCATCTGTGTTGGTGCAAGCAGTTAGTGTGGCCACTGGAGAGCAGGACAGGTCATTTTCATAGTTATGCAGGCAGTGCCACCCAAATGTGTGAGGTAGGTGGCCCTCTGTGCAGACATGGATTGGTGTCACAGTAGGGATTGGGAGGGCAAGTAGGCTCTGTACCTGCATGGGTGGCTTACAGCAACAATTAAGCCATGGTATAAGTGTTGCTGCAGCTGGGCATGGCCAATCAGTGGGTGAGGGTAGTGCAATGGCATGCCTGTTGGGCCATGGCACAAGCAGTTGGTAGTTATGGCTGGTACAGGGGAAAGGCTACCAGTCCACAGTACAGCCAGCTGGTAAACAGAATTTGCATAAGAGTGTGCCTGCTGGCCCAGGGTACATATGGTCAGTGCATAGGGCATAGGGGTGGGCCTGCTGACTTATGGCATAGCCAGTTGGTGGGCAGGGCTGGTGCAAAGGTACACTTGCATATTCATGTAGCTAGCATTTTGGGTTCTGATCAAACAAGAGAGAATGGGGGAGGCAGCATGGTGCTGGTTAGGAAGAGGGCTTCTAATTGTTGCCCTACACTTACACTATTTAATAAGAAGTTCCAGTCCAAACTGATGAAAACCACCACTGACAAGCAGTCTTGTCACTGGAACTTAGCTCACTTCCTTCTCTGCACTCATCAGGAGCACTGGAACTCTTTATTTGTCCCCTATCCTGAGGCTCAAACAATTCAGTGTGCTTTACTTCAGTCGTACTTTTCTGTGTTTCCCTATTTTCAAAGCTATGTCACCCTGTGCATCACCCTCTTGGATGTGTTTCAACCCAACACATCCTGCCCACCTCATTTCTTTTCAGATTTGTCTACATAGTATCACCTCTGGGTTCTTCAACTAGGTATTCTGCTTGCTGCTGTCCCCGAATGGCTAGGTTCAGTGGCTCTTCACATTCTCATTGTTTTCATTCTCTCTCTCCTTCTAATTGGTGCTTGGTCCAATTCTTCAAGTTCCTAATTGATGTTCAGGGTTGTTATTTGTATCTGTCTCACTTAGTTTCTCAAGTCTTCATTGTAAGAGGGCATTCTGGTGCATTTATCTAAGCCACCATCTTGACTAGTATCTCACTTGGATATTTTAACATAATCATGAATTCAATGTATCCCAAACTGAACTGAACAACCTCCATGAAAATCAGATACTGTTAGAGAGTTCTTTACTCTTTGTCCAACATACAACTTTTCTCTTATAAACCCAAACCAAACCTATTGCTTTAGAGTCAACTCTGACTCACAGTCAGAGTATCAAGGCTGTAAATCTTTATGGAACCAGACTGTCATATCTTTCTCCCACAGAACGGGTGGTGAGTTTAAACCACTGATCTTCCAGTTAGCAACTGAACGCTTAACCACAATGCCACCAGAGCTTCTTAAAAAAGAAGCCATATCTTATAACCCATATTTAAGTATTTAGAATCACCTCTAATTCCTTCTGTTTATTAGTCAACTCTATTCAATTTGTCACTAACTCCTGATAATTTGGATTTAATGGTACCTCAAATCTACCCTTCCTGTTTCACTCTACTATTGTTGTTGTTGTTGTTGTTAAGTGCTGTCGAGTCGTTTCCGACTCATAGCGACCCCATGCACAGCAGAACGAAACACTGCCCGATCCCACGCCAGCCCCACAATCCATGCTATACTTGAGCTCATCATCGCAGCCACTGTATCAATCCATCTCGTTGAAGGCTCCCCCTCTTTCATCGACCCTCCACCCTACCAAGCATGACATCCTTCTCCAGGGAATGGTCCCTTCTTACAACATGACCTAAATAGGTGAGATGAAGTCTGGCCATTCTTGCTTCCAAGGAGCATTCTGGCCGCACTTCCTCCAGGACAGATCTGTTAGTTCTTTTAACAGTCCATGGTACTTTCAGCATTCTTCGCCAGCACCACAACTCAAAAGCATCAACTCTTCTTCGGTCTTCCTTATTCATTGTCCAGCTCTCACATGCATACGAGGTGATTGGAAATATCATGGCTTGTGTCAGGCGCACCTTAGTCCTCAAGGAGATATCCTTGCTCCTCAGCACTTGAAACAGTTCCTTCGCAGTTGACTTTCCCAATGCTACATGTCGTCTAATGTCCTGACTGCTGCTTCCATTGGCATCGATTGTAGAACCAAGCAACGTGAATTCCTTGACAACCTCAATCTTCTCTCCATTTATTGTGATGCTGCTCATTGGTCCAGTTGTGAGGATTTTTGTTTTCTTTATATGGAGACGTAATCCATACTGCAGGCTGTATTCTTCAACCTTCATCAGTAGGTGCCTTAAGTCATACTCACTTTCAGCAAGCACACTCTACTATTGCCACTACTAAAAAGTCAGAGTAAAACTATTTGCTTAAAAATATTTAATGCTTGGTTTCCTCATTTTCTTGGATGTTGCAAAGTCCATACTCTTCTAAGTTATGTTGTTAAAAGGCCATCCCTAATCTACCTCCTTCCTGGGTGAGAGGCTTGTGGTTTAAACTCACCCAGAAGCATCTCTAAACAAAGATCTGGTGATCTAATTCCTAAAGATTACAATCACTGAAAATTCCATGGATTGCAGTTATCCTCTGAAACACACCATGAGTTGGAATCAATTCAGTTGTAACTGATTTGGTTTTAATCTAGCCCCATCACTATTTCTAACCTCATCACTTGCTCTATTTTCTATACCTTGATCACATTCATTACTGTCTAATGAACATGGCAAACTGTCCTTGGGAGCTGGAGACTCAGCCAGTTTCTAGTTCTGAGAGATTGCAGAAAATATTTAGGTCTGGAGCCTTAGTTTCTTCTCAGTAGGGATGATCCAAATTATTTGAATATTGTTAATGAATAGCAAATAGACAATAATTTCTCTACCTAACAAAGTTCCTAAGATAGAATGATATGTTGGATGTCATGACAGCCATTGTTCTACATTATACAAAGAACTGCTCATTTCTCCCCTATGTCTGCACCCTCTGATTAAACTGCCTATCCCTGAAATCTTAACCTAACAAATGCCACCCGTCTTTCGAAACTCAGTTCAAATCCAACTACTCAAACTGAAGCCTAATCCTCTGATTTAATGTGATCCTTTTCTCCCCTCATTCTCCATAGCATATGTCTGAACCACTTGGAAGTAAGTGTGTGGCTGCACCATATATGAATTTCAAATAGTGAAAATCCTCTTAAAACAAACATTTTTCAGAATTACATATTAAATCTGTTTATCATATCATAACATTGCAGTATCATTCTAGTAGGCAAATAAAAATATGGAGTACTCATTGTTAGGTCCATTAACTTTGCTGAACAACTGATATATAATAAATTGTACATAGTTAAAGTGTATAATTTGCTTAAGTTTTGACGTAAGCATAGACCCTTAAAAGTATCACTACAATCAAGATATTGAACACATCCATTGCTCCCAAAAGTATTGCTGTAGCTCTTTGAAATCTATTATTCCAGCCTCTCCTCCACCCCTGTCCCTGGGCAAACACTGAACAACTTTCTGCCCTTATACATTACTTGTATTTTCTAGTTTTACATACATGGAATCATATATGATATACCCTTCTGTGTCAGTAATTTCTCACTCAGTATAACTGTTTTGTGATTCATCATCTGCTCAATGTACTGAAAGTTCATTTTTTTTTACTGCTGAGTAATATTCCAATACAGGCATACCTTGTTTCACTGCACTTCACCTTATCATGATTCAAAGAAACTCCATTTATTACAAATTGAAAGTTTGTGGCAACTTTGCATGGACCAAGTCTGTCAAAGCCCTTTTTCCAACAGTATGTGCTTACTTTGTGTCTCTGTGTCACATCTTGGTATTTCTAACAATACTTTATACTTTTTTATAATACTATTGGACTCTTAAAAGACTACAATATACTGCAAACATAACTTTCATGGAAAACCAAAAAAATTTATGTGACTTGCTTTACTGCAATATTCACTTTTTTACAGCGGTCTGGAAATGGACCTGCGATATCTCCGAGGTATGCCTGTATGTGGGAATAGCACAATTTGTATATTCATTTACTCATTGATGGATATTTGAGTTGCTTCCAATTTTTACCTATTACAGAAAAGGCTGATATGAGCATTTGTGTACACGTTTTTGCATGCTTTCATTTCTCAACAGTGAATAAATGTAGTGAATTATATAGTAGACACATGTGTAACTAAGCTGTCAAATTCATTTTCTAAAGTGGTTATGTCATTTTACATTCCCACCAGGAGTGAATAAGAATTCCAGTTCCAGACCTTTAAGAATTAAGTTTTGGATAATCTCCTCTGGCAAAGAACTACAGCCATGCAAGGTGCTTGCAAAAACCAAAGGGAATATGGAATGGTTAATGGAAGAATGTAGTTATCAATACTAGCTACAACCCTGTGACCAGTTGCAGAAACAAAGATTGTAATAATTATGAGAATTTCTTCCTTATTTTGATACAAATATACTTATATATATATATATATGTGTATATATACATATATATATATATATGTATACACACACTAATAGAAAAGGATTATTTATCACCCCCATTCTCCTAGCACTTAACGGAAGATGTATTAATAGTATTTAGCCTCAAGTCTCAGTATTTAAGTTATATAGTATCAAGGGAGACTGTGATCAACTTGAAGAGAAATGAAAATCACCCAAACATGAATAAAGGAGTTTTGCATCCTCTTTTGGGGAGATGGTTTTGGTTGTTGTTAGGTGCTGTTGAGATACCTGCAACGCATAGCGATCCTATGCACAACAGAACGAAACACTGCCCGGTCCTGTACCGTACCAGCCCCACTATCCTTGCTATACCTGAGCCTATCATTGCAGCCACTGTGTCAATCCATCTCATTGAGGACCTTCCCCTTTTTCATTGACCCTCCACTTCACCAAGTATGATATCCTTCTTCAGAAAATGGTCTCTGCTGAAAACATGACCAAAGTAGGTGAGATGAAGTCTGGCCACTTTTGCTTCCAGGGCACATTCCAACTACACTTCTTCCAGGACAGATTTGTTAGTCCTTTCAGCAGTCCACGGTACTCTTAGTATTCTTCACCAACACCACAAGTCAAAAGCCTCAATGCTTCCTTGGTCTTCCTTACTTACTGTTCCACTCTCACATGTGTAAGGGGCTATTGAAAATACTATGGCTTGGGTAGGTGTACCTTAGTCTTCAAGGAAACATCTTTGCTCTTCAGCATTTTAAAGAGGTCTTTTGCAGCAGATTTGCCCAATGCAGTATGTTGTCTGATGTCCTGAATGCTTCTTCAAATGAGTTGAGTGCAGAACCAAGGAATACAAATGAAGCCTTTGACAAGTTCAAACTTCTCTCCATTTATCGTGATGCTGCTTATTGGACCAGTTGTGAGGATTTATGTTTTCTTTATATTGAGGTGTAACATCCATATTGCAGACTGTAGTCTTTAATCTTCATCAGTAAGTGCTTCAAGTCATCCTCACTTTTAGCAAGCAAAGTTGTGTCATCTGCTTATGTTGTTGTTGTTATTTGCCGTCGAGTCACCCCCAACTCATAGCGACCCCACCTTGGGTTTCTGAGGCAGTATCAACCTTCCTTCCGAGGAGTGGCTGGTGGGTTTGAACTGCCAGCCTTCTGGTTAGCAGTCAAGTGCCTTAGGCACTATGCTACCAGAGCTCCTCATCTGCTTATAGTAGGTTGTTAATGAATCTTCCTCCAATCCTGATGCCACATTCTTCTTCATAATGAATAGTCCAGCCTCTTGGATTATTTGCTCAGCATACAGATTGAATAAGTATGATGAAAGGATACAGCCTTGACACATACCCTTCCTAATTTTAAACCATGCAATATCCCCTTGTTCTGTTAGAACGACAGCCTCTTGATCTGTATACAGGTTCCTCATGACTACAATTAAGTGTTTTAGAATTCCCAATCTTCTCAGTGTTATCCATAATTTGTTATGATCCACACAATTGAATGCTTTTGCATAGTCAATAAAACACAAGTAAACATCTTTCCAGTATTCTTTGCTTTCAGCCAGGATCCATCTGACATCAGCAATGATATCCCTCATTTTACATCCTATTCTGAATCCAGCTTGCATTTCTGGAAGTTCTCTGTCAATATACTGCTACAATAGTTTTTCAATTATCTTCAGGAAGATTTTACTTGCATGTGATATTAATGATATTGTTCGATAATTTCCACAGTCTGTGGGATCACTGTTTGTAGTTGTCTTCCAAATCTCTTGGCATAGCCAAGTGAGTGCCTCCAGGGTGATATCCATTTGTTGAAGCATCTCAATGGGTATTCCTTCAATTTCTGGAGCCTTATTTTTCTCACTAATTCCTTCAGTGCAGCTTCAACTTTTTCCTTCAATACCATTGGTTCTTGATCATATACCACCTCCTGAAATGGATGAACATTGACCAATTCTTTTTGGTACAGTGATTCTGTGTATTCCTTCCACCTTCTTTCGATCTTTCTTGCATTATTTAATATATTATCCACAGAATCTTTCAATATTGCAACTCGAGGCTTAAATTTTTTGTTTAGTTCTTTCAACTTGAGAAATGCTGAGTGTGTTCTTCCCTTTTAGTTTTCTAACTCCAGGTTTTTGCACATTTCATTATAATAGTTGACTTTTGTCTTCTTGAGCTGCTCTTTGAAATTATGTTCAGCTCTTTTATCTTGTCATTTCCTCCATTTGCTTTAGCTACTCTCCATTCAAGGGCAAGGTTCAGAGTCTTTTCTGACATCCACTTTGGTCTTTATTTCACTTCCTGTCTTTTTAATGATGTTCTGCTTTCTTCATGAATGATGTTCTTGATGTCATCCCACAATTCCTCTGGTTTTCAGTCACTGGTGTTAAATGCATCAAATCTATTCTTTAGATGGTTTCTAAATTCAGGAGGGATTTATTCAAGGTCATATTTTGGCTCTCGTGAACGTCTTTTAATTGTCTTCAGCTTCAACTTGAACTTGCATATGAGCACTTGATAGTCTGTTCCACAATCAGTTCCTGGCCTTGTTTTGGCTGAAGATATTGAGCTTCTCCATTGCTGCCACTGATTCCTGTTTAGTCCATCTGGTGAAGTCTACATGTATAGCTGCCATTTGTGTTGTTTAAAAAGTGTATTTCCAACGCAAAAGTCATTGGTCTTGAAAAATTCTATCATGCGATCTCCAGTGTTATTTCTATCATCAAGACCATATTTTCCAACTACCGGTGACTCTTCTTTGTTTCCAACTTTTGCATTCCAATCACCAGTGATAATCAATACATCATTGCATGTTTGGTCAATTTCAGACTGCAGAAGTTGGTAAAAATCTTCAACTTCCTATCTTTGGCTTTGGTAGCTGGTGTGTAAATTTGAATAATAGTACTATTAACTGATCTTCCCTGCTGGAATATGGATAATATCCTATCACTGACAGCACTGTACTTAAGGATAGATTTTGAAACATTCTTTGTGACAATGAATGCCACACCATTCCTCTTCAATTTGTCATTTCCAGCATAGTAGATCATTTGGTTGTCTGACTCAAAATGGCCAACACTCGTCCATTTCAGCTCACTAATGCCTAGGATTTTGATTTTTATGAGTTCCACTTCATTTTTTGACAACTTCCAATTTTCCTAGATTCATACTTCATACATTCCCTGTTCCAATTATTAATGGATGTTTGCAGCTGTTTTTTCTCATTCTGAGTCATGCCACATCATCAAATGGGGGAGGGGGAGGGCCCGAAAGCTTTACTCTATCCACTTCATTAAGTTTGGCTCTACTCTGAGGAGGCAGCTTGAGTTGTATCTTGAGTACCCTCTCTGACCTGAGGGGTCATCTTCCAGCACTAATGTTACAGGGCTATTCATAAAGTTGTCCAGTAATATGCCAGAGAGTGTTTCACTGATATTCATAAGGTTTTCACTGGCCAATTCTTTTAGAACTGGATAGCCTCTTCCTTCTCCTGAGTCTGTCTTAGTCTGGAAGCTCTGGTGAAATCTGTCCATCATGGATAACCCTGCTGGCACTTGAAACACCAGTGGTCTTCAGCCTCATAGCAACACATAAGCCACCATAAAGTTGGACAATCTAACAGACAAGTTCATCTTCCTTAGCTGTTCCAAACTTTTTAGTCTCCCTCAGCAGTGTCAAAATGCTCCACTCACTTCCTGGTCTCCCTCAGCTGCTTTGAACCACCTCCCGCCCCACTTCCTGGTCTGTCTCCTCCCTTATGCTGCTCCAAACTGTACCACTGCTGCCTCCAGTCAGCTTCCTGGTCTGTCTCCTTCCTCAAGCTTCTCCAAACCACAGCATCACTGTCCTGTCCGGCTTCCTGGTCTGTCTCCTCCCTCAAGCAGCTCGGAACTGTAGCACTGCCACCCCCAGTCAGTGAATGTTTATTCTAAGTGGATAGTTTCATCATGTTTGGCATAATATGATATTCAAACCCACCAGCTGCTCTGTGCAAGAAAGATGAGGCAGTCTCCTTCTATAAAGATTTACAGCTTTGGAAACCCAATGGGAGTTGCTATGAGTTGGAATTGACTTGATGGCAGTGAGTTTGGTTTTGGTTTTATTTGGAAGTTAAGTATGGTTGAAAGGTGTATCTAAGTGCCAAACTGACAAGAGGTGAACTGTGATGGTTTTGTGTTCACTCAACAAAGGTAAACTGGAACTATATTGCCCAGAATTTCCTTTCCTGTATAGTTCTAGGTTAGTGATAGCCACAAAAAAAGACTTGCATGAGATTTGAAACACAGGATTGAAGCAGCAGCTATATTTATTCTCAAGATGCTGGTATAAAGTCAGGTACTAGTGTTGCTCACACATAGTTGTTGTGTATCTGTTGCCCTGGGACAGCACCAGGCTTGCAGTTTTTCTAACTCCTGCCAGATCTCCTTGGGCTGCAGCCAATCCTGGAGATCTAGCTTCTCATTATCTTGGATCAGGTTTGTGTACAGCTTCATGGTGAAGTGAGCCAGCTCTTCTGGAGATTACCCCATGTCATTCAAGGATGAGGCTTGGAAAAAGCCAAAGGCAGCCACATGTTCCCGTTTCTTCTCAAGACTTTCAGCTCATTCTTACAGATTCCAGGTTACTCTTGCTTTTGCCTGACTGGTACCTCTTCTTACTTTAGTCTCAACACCAAATACAAGGGCAAACTACAGAGTACTGAACCCTCAGGATCACATAGGTCTACCCTCAGTAATCAATCCCTTAAATCATTCAGGGTGGTTTTGATATTCTGATGAAACTCCAACTGACACAGGCTGCTTCTCCATTACTTTCAATAGTGCCACAGTTTAAAAATACTTAATTTTTCTATCTGAATACCATACCCAATAATCTAAATGGTAAGCTTTCTGGGATGTGTGAATTTATAATTCTTAATGCTAGAGAGAAACAGCATAGTACTACACAAAGTCACTCAATAAATAATCAATGAACACATCAGTCCAGATAAATGTTTGTATCTACATAGACTGTATACACTTGCACAGACTTATTCCATTCATTAAAAACTTATATACAATTTATGTTTTTCTTAAAAAAATCTTTGCCTTCATGAGTCTATATTATTTATTGAACTAGATGAAGCTATATGTAATCAAAATGTTCTTAAATGTTGATATTCCCTCCTTCCCCAGATTCAAACACATTCTATAGGTATTTCAAAGAATTTTTCTTTATCACCTAAAATATGTAATATTAATTTAATTTCAGAGCACAAATTAGAATTGTAATTATAAATCATGTTATTTAAATGCCTGTAAGATTTTGTCTAATGTAGCACAAAAAAAATTCTTGTAAAAGTAACTATCTTGGCAGTTCTCAAGTCTGTGTGTGTGTGTGTGTATATTTAATTCAGAATTCTAATGAATCATTTAATCTGGCTGAAAAGGATATTATCTTCTTTAAGTTTCTGGCAAGTCAGCCATGCAAAAATGGGAACTGAGGTATAGAATATAGGAATTGAACTGTAGGATCTCATAACTTGGCAGCAGCTTTAGATACTTATGAATGCTTAAATTTACCAAAAAAAGCAACATCTGGGTAGAAATACCATGCTAACCCAGGCTTATAGTTAACTGCAATGAAGGCTTGACAATTCTTCCTAGCATCAGGGGATTAGAGCATATTATGTCACTTTATTCTGTTTTTCATGTTTTTCTTATAAGGTTTTCTATTTTGGTTTAGACATTCAAACCACATTTCCAATCTTCTAATAGAAAGCTCCATTCACTGAGTCTCACAGGTGGCCATCTAACCCAGGACCTTGTCCCATTCCTGAACACAGTAATTGGTTCACTGAGTGGGTACCTGATTACAACTGGGCCATTAGAGAGTTCTTCCTATGAGGTTGTCCATGACCATGGAATGGGTACAAGGGAAGTGGAAGAGAGATCCAATATTGAGTATATGGATGAAGTTATCTTACCTCTAAGACTTCACTTCTGCCTTTTCCAGTTTAAGTCAACTCTACATGGGTCTTTACTTCTTGCCTCCAGTGTCTAATATACGAACAATGTAAAAATCTCAAACATTAGAGCAATGTAGTACACAAAAATAAATAATATCTTGTTTCTGCCTTCAGCAAACAACTTGTTTCCTGTCTAGGTTAAATTTTCAAAAAAAGGTTTTGCTCTCAGTCAGTTTTGGAACATTTCCCATTTTAAACATTTTTCTTTTTATTTGAGTTCACTCAGTCAACATCTTCCTTTCCTGTCTGTCATACACTCTATATTTCTTGCCCTCTGGGAACCCTCCAATCTATTCTATCACTCAGGCTCTGGAAGGATGGTAGAAACACAATGCAAAACAGCACAAAGAACAATAAGGCTCTGTTAACTCTCACATCAGGGTTGCACCAGCTTTTAGGAATGACTAGATTCAGAGCTTCAAATGATGGTACCAGGATTCTAATGCTTTCTATTTCTTGAATATGATTGGCTTATTCCTGCAAGAAGGCTCTTTCCATGAAGCAGGCAAAGGACAATGGAAGTCCCATACTCTCAGCCTCCTAGCAACCGCAGGAGGAAATATATTTCATGAGAGCTCTAAGAGAAAAGTCCAAAATCACTGGCTGAATCATCATGGCCAGACAATGACACAGTACCTCACTCCAATCACATGGAATATTTTATATATACCTACAAAACTCAAACTAGTTGCTGGTGAGTCAGTTCTAACTATGGAGACCCCTTGTGTGAAGAGCAGAATGGCTCCACAGGATTTTCATGACTGTGACCTTTCAGAAGCAGAATGCCAGGCCTTTATCCTGTGGCACTTCTGGGTAGGTTTAAACCACTCATCTTTAGCAGCCCAGCACTTAACCATGTGGGCCACCCAGATATTTTTTATTACCAGAATAAAGTGGGGAGATGTTCAGTAGTTTGATGTAGTACAATTATTTATAACTCACTATAAAGCTAACAACCTCGAATTATTCCATTTCATATATCATGCCTACAAAATAATTTGCCTCTTGGAAATGGATATGCTTAGTTTAAAACTATATAAAAGGTACTAATATAAACAAATATAATTTATATTAATCTTTGTCTCAATTCATTTAGGAATCAACTAAACAGTTCTATCTAATAGAGTATTAAATAGATATATATATTTTTTTCTCCACATGGTCAAATGATGAAGATATAGGGCACTATTATACCAATGGATAAATATCTATTAGATACCTATTATGAGATTTGTGCTTTTCTATTTTACCATGTTTTTGTATTCATAGGTTATTATTATTCACTCAAGCAGTTGTTGGTCTGATAAAAAATACACTTATTAATCCTTCAAACAGACAGTATACAATCATATTACTATTCAATTTTGTGATCTACAATGGTATAGATATTAAAAATTAATAGAAACATAACTTGGTCCAAGTGGTGATCTTTTTATTCCTACTTTGATTCATTCATTACACCCTATGCAAAAAGTAGATATATTCTACAGATATTTATAAGACATATTGAAATAATACTGAATTTGATAATGAGAGTTAACTTTTTCTTTGCTATGCTAAATACAAGAACAACATTATTCTAAAAACTCAATGAGAAACAAACAGGTAGGCCCTGTCAGAGTTTGTTTCCTCATCTATCTTCCCAAAGCTGTCAACAAGTGTTTGTCATTCCAATATGGATCACAGCTTCCAAGATAATATCTCAATCAGTCTCAGGCCAAGTTAAAAGGGATGTTAAAAAATAAATAAATAAAGGGCAGGGAGAGGCACCTTACCCAGCAGGATTCTACATACCATTAATTTCTGCTTACAAATCAGTTAAGATACCTAGTCAGCCATTACTCCTTGGTTGATACCAATGTTCTATTGCCATACCTAGAATAAACAAATTAAATAGGACTCATTGTTCCCATTGATTTTTATTCCCATGAGGCACTTGAAATAATGAATGCAAGTGTGCTCTGGCATTCATCAAAGTGGCTTTTCACCTAATGTGGTGACTGGGGCAAAGTTCTAACTCTAACATATTACTCAGACTACAATGCATAATTACAATACTCATTAAGGTGTATTTTAAGCTTTTTATGAAGGAAAAACTATAAAACATCTAAAAGTCCACCCAGCATTTACTAGAAGCTCCAAGTACCTTATCTTATAAGCAAAACAATCCAGAAAGTTACATTGGTCTGAAGCTTCAAGCATCACTGCTATGGAATTGACTGACCTCTTTCTCCTGCCACAGAAATCTCTATGAACACTGCTTTCTAAAAAAAGATGGAAGGAAATATATCAAAATATCTACAGTATTTGTTTCTGGGTAATGGATGACCTTGGATGACTTTTATTCTTTACCTTTTTGTATTTTTCAATTGTCTATGAAGACCAGGAATTTTCTATTTTGGAAAAAAATGTAGTAAGAAATTCTACCTAAGTGATCCAAAATCTGGATGGACCCTCTTTAGGCTGATAAAGAATTACTAAACACTTGTAGTATAAACCCAACATTAATGAAGCCTTAACCAATTAAAACTTTTATCCCCCAAGAGAATCACGAGGCATGATCAAATGTTGACGCTAAATATTTCTCATATATACCCATTTTCTCTCATTCTCAATACTATTTCCTTAATTTAGGGAATTATTTTATTTTTACTAGATTACAACAGCATCCTATCTATTTTCCCTACCTACACTATTGACACCCCCCACCCCCCAGGCCCCCACATCAATTCCCTGGGAGTCCCTGGGTGGCACAAACCATCAAGTGCTTGATTACCAGCAAATGGTGAATGGCTTGAACCCACTTAGAGGTTCCTTGAAAGGCTGCCACGGCAATCTGCTTCAGAAAAGTCACAGCCTTGAAAACCCTGGAGCAGTTCTACTCTGCACACATGGAGCTGCCATGAGTTGGAATCAACTCAATGGCAATGAGCAACAACAACAATCAATTCTCACAAAACAAAGCAATTTTGCAGATGCAAACCTGAACACATTACTTTCCAGCATAAAACTCTTTCTTGCCTGCCCACTACCCCAAAAAATAAAGGTAAATGCTCTAACATGACTTGTAAAGTTCCTGAAAGCACTGGCTCCTTTTTCTATCACCTTGGGCTCTTCTCTTGCCTTTTACTTCATTTCGAACTACTTTTCAGTTCCTCATGTGCCTTCATATCTTCTACCCCAGCCTATATTACCTACCATACATAGTGCTTATGCCACGTTTGCAGTTATCTTGAGACTTATTGGTTTGCCCTGTATTCTACCTTTCTCTGCCTGAGCAGTTGAGCTGCACTTGAAAATTCCACCCTCACAGGATGTTACACATTACACATTCATAACTGCCAACTTCAATTCATTCTCTGGCTATCTTACTATACTTCTGTAGTTAACACAACACCTTCCTCTACACAAGGAATATTTCAAGCCTTGTCTATCTGCTCTCAAGCATCTGACATCCCCCTATTCCCACCCCTCCACCTTAAGTACCTGTTATGACTTTCTGCTTTATCAAACACTGATGTTCTTTAACAGAACACTCCCTCATTTTTCCAGGGGCCACCCCTACCATCCATTATGTGCTTCTTCCTCTTCTCTCCTATCTAGGGCTAGTCCTTCTACCTGGGCAGGAGATTCTGTCCCCTCCAGCTTTCTAAGAAACTAACTCCATCAATTGTCCCTTTTCTCTAAATTACATTTAGCCTCTCTCTTTTACTTGATTACCCACCACCCACTACCTTTGAGTCTATTCTAAATCACAGCAACCAGTAAGGTTTTCAAAGCTGTAATCTTTATAGAAGTAGACTCCCTTATCTTTCTCCTGTGAAGTGGCCCATGGATTCAAACTGCTGGCCATTTGGTTAAAGCCAAATGCTTTAACCATTATACCACCAGAGCTCCTTTACTGGGATTATTCTCATCTATATCTAAACTTGCTCAATCTTCCTCCACCTCAAGCCCTCCCCAAAGCTTCACACATCCACATAATCCCACTATCTGACTTTACCACAAGGTTATCAATGAGAAGAGTCTTTAATATACATGAAATTTGGGGCTCATAATTTAGCTAGTGTGCTCAGGAACAGAGGATGGATAGGGATAGGGTTAAGAGGCTTCTAAAATCTCAAAAAAGCACAAAATAATTTAATTTACTTGAAGCACAACAGATAAATGCATTACTAGCCAACTGAAGGTTACTAATATGAACAGACTATTTAGATTGCAAAATTAAAAAAGAAAAAAGGATTTATACTAGGCTTAAAGATTAGAAAATTTTCCTTCCATTAATGATTTTTCATCATAATCTTATATGGACTAAAGACTATCATAGTTAATAAATCTTTACAGATTCCTCTGCAGCTATAAAACAAAAAGGCATGCTTACTGACAATATTACCAATAATAAAACAACATGACAACAGTCTGACCTCTGAATCAGCTTTCTAAGGTATTATAGCAGTTACAACTGCTACCATTCAAACCACATTAGAATGTAAACATTTTAAAAAGATAAGAAATAGGTAAAATCATCTTTAGGTGTGTACTGCAGAAGAATGATATGATACTTGACAAGACTACACCAGGTGTTGAGCAATAAAACTGGCAAATCTACAGAGGTTCAAATACTGTTATAATATACATCTGGTCAAAATCGGGTGGGGGTGGAGGCTAGAGAAATCATTAAGCAATTTGAGAACTCCTAAACAAAGCAACTGTAAAATTCTGAACTATAAAGCAAAGGAAACACACTTAATCCCTCAGGAATCGCAGTATGTATTTCAATTGGGTTATCCTTTTCCTCTTAAGGACACAGCAATACACCAAAAACCTTGGGTGACACAGTATCTCCACTATACACATGTGTGCACAAAGCCAGCATGCTTCAGTTCTCATGGCACCTGTTGGTTTAATCATCAGCAAAAACACTGTTCTACACAACAGAGAGAAAGGGAAAGTGAGAAACAAAAAGAGGAGTCCAGAGGTAGTGGGAAAATATATATCTTACTCATTTGGCCTGCCAGAGAATATGGACCTTTAAAAATTAGTTAGGTAATCTTCGTAATTTTCAATAACACAATGAAAGCCTCACATGTCTTATAAGATTACAGGCTGTTTTTGAATCAGATTCTGCACAACAGAAACGGGAGATGACAAATAGAAATAAGCTGCATATGTGGTTTGTTAGCAACTTTCTACTCTATCGCCTTAGTAAAGTGACTTGAAACCTCTCTCTTTAATGACCCTGTTTCCTTCCATCTCTGAGATTCTGTGCAATTAGAGCATGTTTCAACTTTAGTAAAATTTCTCTAAAGCCTATTTTTCCCCATAACTCTAAAATATTCTCTTCCTGATTCCCTAAAATTTCTTTCGTTTTTTAAAATCACCGTGTTTAGATACCATGTATTTTCAAGCAAATATATTGCAAAATGTGCCTTTCCACGAATATAAAGGAAAAAAAATTGAAATTGTGAATAGTAGTAAGTATACAAAATAGTACAAAAACTACAGTGGGAGATTTTCAGAGGAATGCTTCTGACAGCTTGTAATAATGGTTTCTGTGCCTATATCTCCACTGTTTTTCTTCCAGTCTAATTACTAGAAATGCCTTCATTCTGTGTCTGATACATCCAGAATATATATGTAAGAGTAGAACTGCACCATATATAAGATAGAGTGGGACCTACAGTTCCTTTGCTGAAAGATATGAAACGGCTGAAAATTCTTATAGTCGGCGAGACATTTGTCAGGCACAACAGATAGGATATTGGGCAATTTCCCAGAACCCTCAAAAGTTTAAGTATAGCTTCTTTCCTGAGAAGCCAAACAAAAACCCGTAACATGTGTTATAAGCATAGTCACTCTGTTTGGAGAGAGCAATTTGTGCATTATTACCTTACAGAACGATCCAAAAATAACAAAGTGGTCAATCCATGCAAGAAAAGCTTTCAATGTACTACAAAATATTTTCAGTTCTTCTGTTAAGAGCAACCTGGTAGAAATGTTTACTTTTCTAAGATATGTAAGTAAAAAATCCAAATTACTAGGAGCTTCTAGAGAAGAAAAGACATTACAGGGCTCAAAGTTTCCATTTTGAATTTTTCAATGGTACATTATTTTTTAAAAAAGTTTTAATCTAACTAATTAAAAATGACATAAAGGGATTTTAAGCATTTCTAACTTTTCTGCCAAACACCAATTTACCCCAGAAAGCAGGCAAACATTTTTAAGTGCCTACAAATTACAGTAATTGACATGTGACTATGTTTTTATTAGTATGATTATTATGCAGCTTAGATAAACGACATTTGGTTATCACACCCCAATATTTTAAGAATTCCCACAATAGGTTATGTATCTATATGGTGCTCATCTACATCTACAATGTAGTTTTCTGCCTCAGATACAATTCTCAGGCTACAGGAAATATGTTTACTTTCTAGGTCTGTAAAACTATCCATATAATTTAAATTTCTCAAAATATGAGTTAAGGGAAGAGTGCTAATGTCTAAATGAAATACTTCCAAACAGAGAAAATTTTAATTTCAGAAAGTAGATTTTTTTTTTTTTTTTTAAGTTTTAAATAACAGATTCAGGCTTGGGCGAGGGCAGGTTTTCTAATAGCAATGCCCTCATTTCCTTTCCTACTTTTGCTAGGGTCATGCAGTGAAAGCAGCAGAAGAAATGCTTCTCAAATTAATGATAAAGACACACACAAAAAAAACTTGTTGCTGTTGATTCTGACTCAGAGAGACATTAAAGGGCAAATTAGAACTGTTCCACCGGGTTTCCATGGCTCTAATCTTTATAGAAGCAGACTGCCACGTTTTTCTCCTGCAGAATGGCTAGTGGGTTTAAACCACTAACCTTTTGGTTAACAGCCAGGTGCTTAATCACTGCATCACCAGGGCTGCTACATTAGCGATATTGTTGCTAAATGCCGGGGAGTCATCTCTGACTCATAGCAACCCTACCTACAGCAGAACGAAACACTGTCCGATCTTGTGCCAGCCTCACAATCCTTGTTATAACTGAGGCTATCATTGCAACCACTATGTCATCTATCTCATTGAGGGTCTTCCCCCTTTTTGCTGACCCTCCACTTTACCAAGCATGATATCTTTCTCCAGGGAATGGTCCCTTCTGACAACATGACCAAAGACAGTGAGATGAAATCTGGCCATTCTCACTTCCAAGGAGCTGCACTTCTTCCAGGGCAGATTTGTTAGTTCTTCTGGCAGTCCATGGTACTTTCAGTATTCTTCGCCAATACCACAATTCAAAAGCATCAACTCTTCCTCGGTCTTCCTCATTCGTTGTTATATGAGTTCTCATATGCTTATGAGGCGAGTGAAAATACCATGGCATGGGTAAGGTGCACCTTACTCTTTGAGGAGGCATCTTTGCTCTTCAGCACTTGAAAGTCTTTTGTAGCCAATTTGTCCAATGTCAATACGTCACCTGATGTCTTGACTGCTGCTTCCATTGGTGTTGACTGTAGAACCAAGTAATATGAAGTCTCTGACAACTTCAATCTTTTCTCCATTTATTGTGATGTTGCTTATTGGTCCAGTTGTGACAATTTTTGCTTTCTTTATATTGATGTGTAATCCATACTGCAGACTGAAGTCTTCAATCTTCATCAGTAAGTGCTTCAAGTCATCCTCACTTTCAGCAAAGTTGTGTCATCTGCATATCACAGGCTGTTAATGAGCCTTCCTCCAATCCTGATGCCACACTCTTCTTCATATAGTCCAGCCTCATGGATTATTTGCTCAGCATACAGATTGAATAAGTATGGTGAAAGGATAAAACCCTGACACACTCCCTTCCTGATTTTAAACTATGCAGGATCCCCTTGTTCTGTTCGAAGCAAGGGGTCTGGTCTATGTACAGGTTCCTCACGAGCACAATGAAGTGTTCTGGATTCCCAATGTTATCCATAATTTGTTAAGATCCACACAACCGAATGCTTTTACATAGTCAATAAAACACAAGTAAACAAACATCTTTATGGCATTCTTTGCTTTCATCCAAGGTCTATCTGACATCAGCAATGATATCTATCATTCCACATCCTCTTCTGAAAGAGGTTGCATTTCTGAAGTTCTTTGTCAATATACTTCTGCAACCATTTTTTAATTATCTTCAGCAAGATTTTACTTGGATGTGGTATTAACGATACTTTTGATAATTTCCACATTCTGAGGGATCACCTTTCTTTGGAATAGGTACAAATATGGATCTCTTCCAGTCAATTGGCCAGGTAGCTGTCTTCCACATCTCTTCGCATAACTGAATGAGCAACTCCAGTGCTGCATCCCTTTGTTGAAACATCTCAATGGGTATTCCGTCAATTCCTGGAGCCTTGTTTTTCTCACCAATTCCTTCAGTGCAGCTTTGAGTTGTTCCTTCAATACTATTGGTTCTGATCATATGCCACCTCCTGAAATGGATGAACACTGACCATTCTTTTTGGTACAGTGACTCTGTGTATTCCTTCCATCTTCTTTTGATATTTCTTGCATCATTCAATATATTGCCCATAGAATCTTTCAATATTGCAATTCAAGGCTTAAATCTTTTCTTCAATTCTTTCCGCTTGAGAAATGCCAAGCATGTTCTTCCCTTTTTGTTCTATTTCCAAGTCTTTGCACATTACATTATAATAATTGGCTTTGTTTTCTTGAACTGTTCTTTGAAATCTTCTGTTAAGTTCTTTAATCTTGTTATTTCCTCCATTTGCTTTAGCTACTCTCCATTCAAGGGCAAGTTTCAGAGTCTCTTCTGACATCCATTTTGGTCTTTTCTTCCTTTTCTTTTTTTTAATGATCTTTGGCTTTCTTCATGGATGATGTTCTTGATGTCATCCCACAATTCCTCTGGTTTTCAGCCACTGGTGTTCAATGCATCAAATCTCTTCTTTAGATGACTCTAAATTTAGGAGTGATATACTCAAAGTCATATTTTGGCTCTCATGGACCTGTTTTAATTGTCTTCAACTTCAACTTGAACTTGCACATGAGCAGTTGATGGTCTGTTCCACAATCAGCTCCTGGCCTTGTTTTGGCTGGAGATATTGAGCTTCTCTATCGCTTCTTGCCACAGATGTTGTCAATCTGATACCTGTGTACTCCATATGGTCAAGTACACATGTATAGCTGCTGTCTGTGCTGTTGAAAAAGTGTATTTGCAATGATTAAGTCATTAGTCTTGGAAAATTCTGTCATGCGATCTCCAGTGTTATTTCTTATCACTAAGATCATATTTTCCAACTACTGGTGATTCTTCTTTGTTTCCAACTTCTGCATTCCAATCACCAGTGATGATGAACACATCTTGATTGCATGTTCAGTCAATTTCAGACTGCAGAAGTTGGTAAAAATCTTCAACTTCCTCATATTTGGCTTAGGGATTGGTTTGTAAATATGAATAACAGTAGTATTAACTGGTCTTCCTTGTAGGCATAGAGATATTATCCTATCACTGACAGTTTGTACTTCAGGATAAAACTTTCTCTGTGACAATGAATGCCATACCTTTCCTCTTCAATTTTTCATTCCCGGCATTGTAGATCATAAGGTTGTCTGATGCAAAATGGCCAAAACCAGTCCATTTCAGCTCACATATGCCTAAGATATTGATTCTTATGCATTCCATTTCATTTTTAACAACTTTTAATTTTCCTAGATTCATACTTCATACATTCTATGTTCTGATTATTAATGGATGGTTCTCATTTTGAGTCATGCCACATCAGCAAATGAAGATCCCAAATGCTCTATTCTATCCACATCATTAAGGTCAGCTCTACACTGAAGAGGCAGCTCTTCCCCAGTTGTATCTTCAGTGCCCTCCAACCTCAGGGGCTCATTTCTGGCACTATATAGGACAATGTTTTAGGGCTATTCATAAACCTTTCCAGTAATAGTTTTCCAGACAGCGTTTCACTGCTATTCATAAGGTTTTCACTGGCTACTTCTTTGAGAAGTGGATGGCCTCTTCCTTCTTACAAGTCTATCTTTTTCTGGAAGCTCCTCTGAAACCTGTCCACCATGGGTAACCCTGCTGGCATCTGAAAAACTGATGGCACAGCTTCCAGCCTCACAGAACACGCAAGCTACCACAGTATGACAAACTGACAAAAAAGTTCATCTCTTTAGCTGTTCTGAACCGCTGCCGGCTCAATTCCTGGTCTCCCTTAGCTGTTCCAAACTGTCACTGGCTCACCTCCTTGTCTCCCTTAGCTGTTCCAAACTGCTGTGAGGGGTATGTTAAGTTAGCTCTGGCTGCATGGTGCCTAAGGCATTTCAGTGCTAACCAAAAGGTTGGTAGTTCAAACCTATCAACTACTCTGTGGAAGGAAGATGGGGCAATCTACTTGAGTAAAGATTTACTGCCTTGGAAACCCAGTGAGGGTTGTTATGAGTTGGAAGTGATTTGACGGTAGTGAAAAAAAAAAAGAAAATGTTAAATTAACGAAAGATAAAAAGCTGATCTTAGGCAACGTTCTAAATAATATCTAAAGTTAGATTTTACAGATAAAATATTTTAAACTTTGAATGCATTTCTAATCAGATGTTTTACTGTAAAACTAGACCATAATTCTCAATTTAATTCCATTTATTAAGAACATCTATCAGATCATATACTTTTGCTCTTATACGAAGTGTAGAAATTCCAGGATGAAAACATTACATAATCACTACTACCACTGTCATAAATTCCTAAAAAAAAAAAAAGGCAAATAAATTCTTGAAATATAATTAAATCTGTAATGATAATAAATCAGTGCTAAATAATATTTTTATAAGAAAATAGTCTGCCATACTAAAATACATAAAACACTGTATTTATTTTAGCCTATCTAATTGATAATCCAAAAAAAAAAACAATCCCAACCCCATCGAGTCAATTCTGAGTCACAGTGACCCCTACTGGGTTTCCAAGACTGTAAATCTTTCAGGAAATAGATTGCCTCATCTTTCTCCCATGGAGCAGCTGATGGGTTTGAATTGCCAATGTTTTGGTTAGTAGCCAAATGTGTTAACCACTACACTACCAGAGTACCTATCCAATTGAGAGTCACTTTTATTTATAATGAGAGAATGGACTGAAATATTCCCCATATTTATACAAGGCAATCTTTATAGGTACAAAAATAATTATTAAGAGAATATGTCACATTGGAGAGGAAGGAGTGTGGATTTGTCAATTAATCTTTTTTTTTTTTTTTT
>NW_006921726.1:6185559-6188440 GCF_000298275.1 Orycteropus afer afer
TTCTGTGTCTGTGTTAATTGGTTTCCCTTTTCTTTGTTGAAGAGGGTCTGTGCAATCCTTCTGCCTAGTCCGCCATCTTGCCCCGCCTCCTCTCAATTAATCTTTAATAATAATTATTTTTAAAGTGTTTCAGATACAAAAGTATGCTCTACAACAGATAAATTGACACTGTAACTTATAGTAATGCTTTCAAATCATAGTCAGTATCCACATGTTAACTTTAGAAGGAACATATGAAGTACAGCAATATAGTAGAATATGGTTCATACCAATGTAAGGTTTCAAAATGATAGTTCTAATAATAAACCATATTTGAGGCATCATCTCTTTCATCATCTACCATAAGGTGATGATTTAAAAGCTATTCTGTTAAAAGTTGTCTTTAAAAAAAAGAAGAAAGAAAATTGCTACTGCAAGTTAAGATTCCGAAAGCTATGCAACTAAGAAATCAGATGAAATATTGCAATTAAATGAACAGACTTGCTAAAAATTACTGATCAAATCTACAACCTCTGTATTTCGTATTATCTCCTATCAGGTCAATGAGATTGTTATTAAAAATAAAACTGCTTAAACTGAAAAACATAAACAAAAATATAAACTATAAATAGTATTTCAGTGTCATTTATGAACAAAAAGGAAAAACGTTCTTATGAAGGACAGCAAGGAACTCCAAATTAAATATAAGCTGAGTTCATTTCTACTAAATTCTATGTCAGGGACTACATACTAAGAAAACAATCCAGAAATAAAAGGGAACGCTATAATCCAGAAATAAAAACTGTCTATGGCAGTGCTATATTTAGAACAGATAAAACTGGAAGGAATACTAGAGGAATGGTTAAAAAAAGGTAAAGTCACTAGATGGTATAGCAAGGAGTCATTAAAAATGATAACCAAGAAGACTTGATTAAATTCAGTAAAAATGTTTACTAATTAATCTAGCAAAAAAATTAATACTATAATGTGTAGTTTACTATTTGTTTCAAAGTGGAGAGTTTATGGGTGTTTTTATTTTTTCAAATTTTTCCTTTTTTGTAATAAAAAGAAGAAAAATCATAAGTACAAAGAATAATTATACAGATTGATGTGGCTATATTCTTTTAAAAAGATTTGCGCATGGTTTGGGAATCAAAAAAAAGTTGTCTTATATTACGTTTTCCAAACCACATTAAAAGTTTTAGGTTTTCCAAAATATATTAAGTCTCTTTCAAGGTTAGTTTGAGAGTGAAAGGTCCTTATAAAGATAGCAAGTTAAATGAACTGAAAGAAGTAGCTCCTCTAAAAGAAGTTCTGCACTTTTCCAGAACTGAACATCTTCCATAGCTTTATTTGTTTATAAAGTTAATAGTTTATACACAGCTGCAGCTCTCTACTCGGAAGGGAGACTGGGCAATCTACTTGCCTAGAGATACGGCCACAGAAACCCAAGTAGGGGTCGCTATGAGTCAGAAACGACTTGATGGTAGTGAGTTTGCAGCTCTCTATGCCCCTGTTGCTCAGAATTCTGTTCATTATTATTACACACATCTCCTTTGATCAAGAGGTTATGGGCATTTAGCAAGGTTAAGTGGTAATATAGTAAAACACTGTAAGTTGAAACAGTTTCTGATAACAAATATTAGCGGCAACAGAAATGCTAAGCACAAGGCTTCAAATGCACATATATCTGTAATTTTTCCATTTTGAACTATAATGCTGAAGAATGAAATATCTAAGTCTACAATTACTAGGCAATTTTTATACCTTTATTTTATTTTATTGCCAAGAAATTCCATTTACTTTTATAGGCATTAAAAAAAAAAAAAAACCAGCTAGATTACTTCATTTGAAACCATCTTGTGAAGACTTCCATAATTATATGGAATTATATTATTTTCATCAGCTTTTCACCGGGGGAAAAATAGCCTTAGCTATGGAAGATTGGGCAATGTACTTCCGTAGAGATACCGCCTTGTAAATCCAAAGAGAGGTCGCTGTAAGTTGAATCGACTCGACAGCAGTGAGTTTGGTTTTGGTTTTTCTTCATGGATTTAGTGCGCAGTTGACCAGTTAATTTATTACAAATAAAAATTGACAGGTATTGGGTAATATTATCAAGGTTTCTTAAAATTTTAGCTTCTCAAAATAACCACTCACAACTTTATCAAAGTAGGTCAAAATCTATGGTTAGTTTAGTAGCTGAATGAATACAACAGGTAAGCAAAATATGGAGCTCTGGTAGTATAGTGCCTAAAGCACTTGACTGCCAACCAGAAAGCTGGAGGTTCAAACCCACCAGCCACTCCTCAGAAGGAAGGTTGGGCAATCTACTTCTGTAGTGATTTTGCTGTTATGCGCTGTCAAGTCAGACCCCACTCATAGCAATCCCTCCCCTGGGTTTCTGAGGCAGTATCATTATGGAAGTAGACTGCCCAACCTTCCTTCTGAGGAGTGGCTGGTGGGTTTGAACCGCCAGCTTTCTGGTTAGCAGTCAAGTGCCTTTGGCACTATGCTACCAGAGCTCCTACTGCCTCGGAAACCCAAAGAGGGGTCACTATGAGTCGGGTCCGACTTGATGGCACATAACAACAAAAAGGCAATGCCTTTTTTTTTTTTTTTACAGTAACAAGGCCAGAGCAATGCACTGATTCATTAAAAAAAAAAAAAAAAAATCAGGAACTATTTACTACTATTAGTTACTACTTACTGAAGGTTTACTATTACCAAGCTTTGGCTATGTGTTCTGTGCATTATCTCATGTAAACCTCACTGCAGCCATATTGTTGTTGTTGTTGATGTTAGGTGCCGTCGAGTCGTTTCCAACTCATAGTGACCCCATGCACAGCAGAATGAAACACTGCCTGATCCTGCGCCAGCTCCATGATCCCTGCTATACTTG